>NC_092016.1:13964732-14264821 GCF_042242105.1 Pempheris klunzingeri | reverse complement strand
TGTTCCAGATCATGTCTGCTCCTGCTACTTCTCGTCGTAAATTCCTAAACAACCCTGACTCCTTTTGCTATATTTGTGGTAGTTTCACCATTCCAAGTCAGAGGGCAAACATCGGTGCATTTGTCAAACAAGCATATTTTGCATATTTTAAAGTAAAACTCTGTGATCAAGACAAGCCATGGGCCCCTCACAAAGTGTGCAAGCAGTGTGTCGAGAATTTACGGATGTGGACCAAAGGAACACGTGAAAAGTTGGCATTTGGTATCCCCATGGTTTGGCGAGAGCAAAAAGATCATTGCACAGACTGTTACTTTTGTTTAGTGAAAACATCAGGATTTAACAAGAAAAATAAAAGTAAAATAGAATATCCTAATCTACCGTCAGCTATAAGACCAATGCCTCATTCATCTGAAATTCCAGTGCCAGTTTTTGAACAACTACATCCTCTAGAAGAGCTGAGTGATGCTGAAGAACACAGTGACAGCAATGATGCAGATTTTGAAAAGGATTCAGTTCGTAGGGGATTTGATCAGCACGAGTTGAATGATTTGGCATGTGATTTGGGCCTATCAAAAAAAGCTTCAGAAATCCTAGCATCAAGACTGAATGAGAAAAACTTACTTGAACAAGGAGTGAAGGTATCATACTTTCGAACCAGAGAAAGTACATTTCTGCAGTACTTTCGAAGTGACAGCGGCTTTGTGTTTTGCGTTCCTGGTTTCCTGGTTTACTGAAGGAATTAGGGCTTTCAATCTACAATCTGAATGAATGGCGAATGTTTATTGATAGCTCAAAGCGGAGCTTGAAGTGTGTCCTTCTACACAATGGCAATTTATTTGGTGCAGTCCCTATTGGGCATTCTGTCTGTCTTCGTGAAGAACATGGAGATGTAAAGAGAGTCATTGAGTTATTGCAATATGACAAACACAATTGGATCATCTGTGTTGACCTTAAAATGGTGTGCTTCCTTCTTGGTCAGCAACGTGGGTACACAAAGTATCCCTGCTTTCTCTGTATGTGGGATAGCAGAGCTTGAGAGAAGCATTGGGTTGAGACGAATTGGCTTCCAAGATCTGATCTTAAACCTGGAGATCCCAACATTCTACATGAGCCACTTGTTGACAGGAAGAAAATAATATTCCCACCTCTGCACATAAAACTAGGTCTCATGAAGCAATTTGTAAAAGCATTGCCAACTGATGGCGACTGTTTCAAGTACATCATCTTGCAATTTCCTGGACTGTCAATTGAAAAAATCAAGGCCGGTGTGTTTGATGGTCCACAAATTCGGCAGCTCAACAAAGATGAACAGTTCACCGGGACTATGTTGGACCTTGAGACGAATGCTTGGTTATCATTCAAAGACGTCGTCAAGAACTTTCTTGGAAATACACGTGCTAGTAATTACACAGAAATTGTTCAGAAACTATTGGAGAGCTACAAAGCGCTTGGTTTCAACATGAGTATTAAACTACATTTTCTGCATTGCCATCTTGCCAGCTTTCCGGAAAATCTTGGTGCTGTTAGCGACGAGCAAGGTGAACGATTTCACCAAGATTTGAAGGTTATAGAAGAACGTTATCAGGGTAGATGGGATGTACATATGATTGTTGGAGCATCAAACGCGATAGTCCTCAAGTTGAACACTCCAGAAAGAGCCATAAACGTAAATTGTTACCTTAACTACTTGCACACAATTATAATTACAGTAGCCATATCCTTTGTAAAAACACAATAGTGTTAAATAAACATTGCAGTCATGCCTGTTTCTTTCATATTTCAATGTATGTCAATATTTGAACATTTTTATAAAACAAGCACATATCTGTTAAGTACAGTATTTTTCATATTTTTTAAGAAAACGGGGATCCTATAGTTCAAAAACTTGACGTGATAGAGAAAAACTGAGATCAGTTTTGGATTCCGCACCCCAAAATTAGTTAAAAACAGCTGTCAGACCTAACTCAACAAAAATTGTTCCCCAGTGTAATGTTTCAGTAGAATTGTTATTGATTTGATAATGAGAGCATTTTGTGAAAATGGCACTTTTGTACTGTTACTTTTAGCAGTTTGAGCAGGGTGCCAACTGCTAAACAAACTGATGCCCTCTGCTTAAAGGTTCTCGATGTGAGAACGCCTCACTCATTCCTGGCTGCTGGATCTTTCATTTGTTCTTTTTTCATTTTCTACACAATCGCTGACTGACAACCTCTAGCTTTTGTGCTACTGTGTTAATAGTGTAGCTGAGTCTGTCGCTTTGCATAGAAAATATCGGTATATTAATGTTCTGAGCGTTGTATAGAGAACTTAAAGCTCAAATGAATCATTAACTCCTGAGACAGACCCAAGAATTTGCCTCCAAAATGAATGGTAGGAAAGGGAATAGGAATATCAAAGGGGTTGAGGGTTTGTCACTTACCTTTGACTATGAATGTGAATGAGAGGCTAAATGTCTGCCTGTGTTTCGCTGACCTTTGTGGCTCCTCTGCCGACTTGGTTCAGGTAAGAGCAGGTTGTGTGATGCTGTGGTATCAATAATGGAAGAAAGGCAACCCCCTCCCTCTGGCTGCTATGTGGGTCAGAGGAGGCTCTCTGTGGATGGGAGAGATTGATGAAGAGCACCAGGGAGAGCGTCGGAGCGCCTACCTCACAGCAGTGCAACCCAAGCCGCTCCCCCTGCACTTGTTCCGAGGCCCCCCTCCTGAGCTGCAGCGCCTGGCGCTCTTTAAATGACCTTCAAATTAGCCTTATTTTTCAGGGCCCCAAACCCCTTCAGGGTCCTTCCTGGAAGGATGGTGGGTCTTGTTCTCAATCTCTTTCTCTGCTTTTTCTTTTGTTATCCTCCTGTTGACCACAGATGGAGTAGAAAACCACAGTGGAGTCGAGCTTGTGTAGCAAAGGTGACTGATTCTCACTCCTGTTGTATTTCTGATGTAATCAGACAAGTGAGCTGTTATGTGTCTCTGATTATGCAATTACACACACACAGATACACATCCACAAACACACAGTTTTTTACCTTTTCATTACAACTACTCTTTCAAACAAATCCCCTTGTCACACATCCTCATTTCAGCATCTGCCGACAATGATACATGTAGTGTTTTGAGAGGCTCGTGAGCGTGATGGTGGATGGGAGTCACAGAGGGACCCTCCTGCCACTACATCACAGAACAACACACTGTCAAGCCAGCCATCCATCACTGCAGCTTTGGTTTATGTACACACAGCAGGTCATGCTGGTCCTGTGTCCAGACCTGACGCAGAGCTCTTGATTATCCATTTGCATTAAGAGAAACACCCCTCTCTAATGGAACTAAATGACTCAGGCGGCTGCAATTTGTAAGGTTATGTTTTGCTTTTAATGGAATGGCTATCTACGCAGCTTTCATTTATGAACTTTTTCAGCAATTTTCAGGATGATTTGCTCTCAATTTAGGTTTATTATGGTAAGACAAATTCCCTAATCTCATCTCTCCACACCTGTGACAAAAATGTGGAGGGAGAAGGAGCTGTTCACAAACTCACCTCACCAATCAACAACAATCTACAGCAAATGGTAGAAACAAACACTCAGGCAGCGAATCTGTTAGGTGATGCTTTAAATGGCCCTCTTAGCTGTGTGCACAGTGTATCATAGCAGCCTTAAAGGTGACCTTAGACTGTACAGTACAGGCATATGTTGCACCCTTTTGGGAAAAGCTTTGACTTTTGTTTCATTTTTATTACACTAGGGTGAAGCCTTACCTCCAAGAAGACAATGCACCTCCACACAGTACCGGCATTATAAATTTTATTTGCACAAGTGGCAATTTGTCATGGAGAGCTTTTTAACATCCTCTCCCTTTTTTAACTGACCTTGTGCAGAATAGTTCATGGAAACTTTTAAATCGCCAAGTGAGGATAATGTAGTGACGACTGCACAATAATTATGCCCTCGTCAGAAACCTCTCTGTAGGTATTCAAAAGGAACACATATTCCTTTTCATGACGCATATTATTGATAAAGGTAAATAGCCAAAAAAATGAGATCAAAATTCAAAGCAGTCTCTTTTCTCCCCCAGGTTCCCCTTGCTTGCTTTTGACACTCTGCCAAACATTTGGAGCTAATTCTCCAGCTATCGTGATGGAAAATCGACAGACGGGATTGTAACTCACAGGCAGCAAGAGAGTTAGAGAGCAAACATCAAGGGGAATCAAGTTGGAAAACATAATAAGTCATCGTGTTAGCTCTGGAGTGAAAGAGATGGTGTGAAAATAGGCAAGAGGACAACCAGAGGTGGGGCATGACTGATGGCTGGGTAGGATGGGGGCTTGTTGCTCCAGAAGGGCAAACCTGACCTGATTGATTGGCTAGTATTTCAGTGAGGGCCCCATGCCCATTTGCTTATGATGCTGGAATGCTTTGGTAGCATTTTGGAGAAGGAGTAAAGACAAATGATGAACAGTCAGTGAGAGATGAAACATTATTTAGGGTGAATTAGGAAAAAAGGAGAATCAGGCCATGGAAGGAGATCCTGATGATATTTATATGATTTCAGCAGAATTAGGTCTGTTTAACTCTTGAGTGCTGCCTTATTATGTTGTCTTTCATGTATGACTTACACAGGAAAAAAGTGCAGGTGTGTCGTGGTTGAATTTCATTGAAACTTTACACTATAAAACACTACACTACATACATATAGAAACAAGACTAAGAGTCTACAGGTATATGAGGCTGCATACAGGTACAGTGATGCTTTAATGCTAGCACCAGCATGTTAACCAGTGCACACTCACAACATGCTACTGTTTATTATCTTAGTTTAGCTAAATTAATGCTAAACACAAAGTGCAGCTAAGGCTGATGAGTAATTTTTGCAGGTATTTAGTCATACACTGAAGTATTAGGCACATTGAAATTTTGACCTGATGACCAGATAAAAAATTAAGAGATCAAAGTTATTACATTTTATCCTGAGGGGGACATGAATGTCTGCACCACATTCGTGGCAATCCACTAAAAAGTCCTTTATACTTCACTTAAATCATAACTGTCAACCTGCTCAACTGCTGGTGGCACCAGAAATAAATCCAGAGGATCACCAAAGTCAGTACTGTCCATCCTATTGAATCATGCCATGTCTGCACATGCCAATCTATGTGATAGTTATTGAGCTATTTCAGCAGACAGACAGAGCGACACTGCCATCCCTAGACCAGCACCATAAGCATGGTTAAAACCCATGATTTTTGGTTTATTAAGCTTTACATTTCTCTTGTCTGCTTAATTTTCTCTAGCAGCACTCCTTCATTACATTATCATAATGAGAGGCTCATGTACTTTGAGGGTTTTATTGCATTAAACTTCATATCTAATCTCCCAGTCTCTCCTGAATAGTGTATGGCTCTGTTCCATGAACTACAACAGAAAGAAACACTTACGTTTGGAATGTGCTTCACTGAAGAGCTTTTCTCCATCTGGATAGTGGGGTTGCTGTTTCCTGACTGTCTAATATCTATCCAGAGAGGTTATTACAGAGAGAGGGATATCATGGTGCATTATCCACAGACATGGTATAAAAACAATCATGGAAATGTACTGAGCCCTTTGCAAGAACATGGCCAGCTGTTTGGCTGTTTTAAAGGAGGGAAGAGGATACATGCTGCTTCCACGTTGCACTTTTCCTCTGCTTTTGCCTCTTTGAACTTACTTCAAACATTAGTCAGTGTGTGTTTAGTGTCATGCCAGCCATGTGGATGGCATATGCTAACCCTGCTATTGGGCTGGCTGGTTATACTGTAGGTGTGTGAGTGTGTGTGACCAGTAGCTCTTGGTCATGTCCCTGAGCTGTAACTTTGATGTGAGGTGGTGGATGCCGGTGGTTTAGAGGTGATGACTGAGGTAAACGTGTGTATGGAAACAATTCAGACGCAAGCAGTGTACAACAGTAGCCACATGAAAGGCCCCATTGTGGGGCTCTGCTACCTTACAGATGGTCTCCCTCGTCCATTAAATAATAGTACTCCAATCTCTCCCTGGGCCAGATGTGCTGAATCTGATGCTAAATGGAAACAAATCACCAGGCTTTACTCTTTAATTGAGCGCTGGAGTGTTTATTTTCTTGAGACTGTCATAATAGACTTCAAAATTCCCATAAAAACTCAACTGTGAGGGCAGATTAGCCCATTTAGCACCTCTAGACAGTATTTTCCACATGAGACGAGTCTTAAGTGCAGTTCTGCTGGTGGCAACACTTCCACACGGGACTGGCCACATCTTTAGTCACTCCTTATTTCTGCTCTGTGATCTTGCACTTAGAGGCACCCCTTGTAAAAGCAGCCGTCGCGGGGAGGTCGCCCTGACATCTTTATCATAATTGCCCTAAATACCCCCATTAGAGAAGCTAGCCAGTATCCTCAATAACACTAGTCATCCCTGGTAGCACTGGTGCATCTAATTGCCTGGGCCTTTTTTGAAAGATTGCCTGACATCAGCACGGCTCCCTGTGGGCTGGCCCTCTTCATTCTCTGCCCAGCAAAGCATATCGTTATCGCAGCCAGCAAAGAGACCCGGCCTCCTTGCTCCTGGATAATTAACTGTCTGGCTTAACTGCATAATGGAAAAAGGAACATTGGAGGTATGGTAGTTATTCAAGCAGGCCTTGGAGAGGAGAAGCATGAGACAATACTGGGGTCATCCATGCTCACCATTTTTCAGTGGGATGGGTGATAATGTAGAAGGATAGGAAGTCATATTGTAAGCAGAGGCTGGTTATGGAGGATTGGTTTCATATGATAATTAGACCCATATGCTAATTGCTTAGGAAGCTTGATGTATTCCTCCAGCCCAGCTCTCTACTCCAGTGCTGGTTCCCCTATCAGCTGTCCCCAACATCCCCCACTTCAAAAGCTCAAACCATCTTTACATAGCACTACATTCGCTCTTTCTCTTTCTGCTTCACAACAAAACTCCCTATCAGTGTGTACACCCCCCCCACCCCCCCAAAAGAAGACAAGAAAGACAACAGCAACAACAGCAGGAGGGAGAAGTAAAGGGGCGTCTGCCATTGTTTGACATTTACAAGTCTCTTAGTGAAATGCGTGATGCACATCCTAGTGAGTGTGTGCGTGCAAGTGTAATTAGAACACGGCAGGCATGTGTTTGTCTTTGTGTTGTTGTATGGTGGAGGTATCAAGGACAAGTGCATTAATGAGCACCTGGAGAGGAACAGCTTGTGTCTCCTGGTTAGTGTGACCGCGAGCAGGGCGCAGACTCCTTCACTGACTCAGATGACGTGACTGATGGAGGGGGAGGTTTCTGTCAGATCTGGGGCACTCCCAGGAGCTGCAGTTTGTCTCGGCTGACAACAACGCTCACCAAAGGGGCCCCCATCCCACACATCAGCTGGAAAGGTGAGAGAAGATGTTGTCCTTCCCTCTGTACTTAGAGTCCCACAGCTCCTTCTTTCCAAAATTCTTATATTTACTTTTAAATGTGCGTCTTCTCTCCATACCCTTTTATTCCCTGAAAGAATGACATGTAGCAGCGGTGTTCAAACATAAAGGCATACAATGTGCTATGTGTGCTAGGATGCTTTAGTAGAAATAATAGCAGATCAAGACAGTTTTAAATGTAGACTATAATGTGAAAATCTTCTCTTTTCTAATATAACACAATAACAGATGGATGATCTGCATGAACTGCTCTAAAATACACAAAGATACGTAGATTAGATGTTGTGATGTGATATGTGTTCTACGTCTACAGTTTTTGTTGGTCACAGTAAAAATCAAACCATATCATCATCATCATCATTATCATCATCATCATCATCATAAGTTTGGTCAAATAAGGATGAGAGAAATATCCCCCAAAATGTCATATTGATATTTTGTGAATGGCAAAAGAACAAAGAGATGGAGTCATATCCTCAGTTACATATGGATTGAACAGGATGCATATGGGACCAGAGATATGAGACAGCAGCTGGATCTTTGAGTTTGGCATTGCTTGAAAGTGTGCTGAGATACTGAGTCCAGCCCATGATGGAAAAAAACAAGATTATACAGAGTCGTCCCTGCCACTTAACAGTCATAACACTGCGTTTGTGCTGTGACATTGATAATAACTGTCTTATTAGATTTTCTGTGTGGTATTACATTGCACTACTAATAGAATTACATTTGCACTGCTAATAGCATTACATTCACTCAAGTATCTCACATCCTCATCAATGCACAACACAACAATATCTGGTCTCGTCCCCTGCAGTAGCTCTGTATTTCGTCATGAGATGATGCACAGTATACCTGATTTTATGTCTGTAAACTGAAGGTGCAGTTTTGGTGTTTTAAAGCATGGCTTTCTAGTGCTTTCTCTCCCCATGTACTTGATTTTATGCACTTTATTGAATTGCCAATGAATATTTGGATGTTTATCACCCTGGGTGTTTAAGATGCTTAAGCACAACTGCCATCATAGAGCTTGTCAGCCCACAGGTGTGCATGATGTATAAATATGGGTGTGGTTTCTGTCTTTTGACCACATGAAGGTCCAAGTAGGATTGAAATGTTGGCAGTAATGCAAACATTTTTGTGACACGGAGCGAGAGAGCAGGCATTCCCTCTTTTTCATTGACGCTGTCTACCGATAGCCTTGCCCCAACGTGATGTGTGTATAATTACTCTGCTTTAACTTCCACTGCAGCAGTTCTGACGTGAAATACCAGAATGCGCAAGCATCCGGAGCGATATGTATACAGTGAAATGAATGGCTCCAGCCTCGGATTTGTCATAGTGCATATAGAGACAGAACAAATCACTCATTTAGAGCCCTCACTAGCACAACTGTCTCTCATTCAACCAAGATGTTTGATGCAGCTTAGATGTTCACTATTTCCCCAGAAACAGCATTTTACCAGTACTATTTCGATGATCACATTTCATTTTTTTCTGAGCACTTCATGTTAACGTTGGCTTAAAATTGCTCACAAAAATGGAAATGTTAGTTGCTTAGTTGCAAATAAGAGTTTGCAACTAGGCAAACTCCATCTGCTGATGAAGCTCATATGATATGATTAGTAGGTCCAGAGCAACTGACCATGTCCTTTTAGCGAGAGCATTTTGTCACCATCTAGGTATTTGCTCTAATTAGTGTTCTGTAATGGGAAGAGACATTGAGATAATGGCAAATGCTTCACTGTACTCACGTTGAATTTTTACAAGTTCTAGTCAGTGATGGCTTTTCCAGGTTCCAGTCTGCTGGTGTCAGAACAGCTGCTTTTATGGGTGCAATAGTCCTCTACAACAGCTTTAAACACATGATACTCATTACAGTAGAGCATCTCTTTAAATGTTAGGGGAAAATGAAGCTTGGAAAATCAGAGCAGCATACTACAGACTCCTTCTCTTCTGTGAGACTTCTTATTGCCTACTTTTATTCAGCACACTTGGCGTAGGTGAACTAAACACAGAAACAGGAAGAAAAGGCTCAAGGTGTTGAGATTGTGTTCTGTTTTAACCCGAGACGGGCCTTTGAAGTGAGTTCCCCATGCAGACACACTCACTTAGTGTGTCGGATCTACTTCTACTGCACTGAGTTGGTAGTTGGTGTTTGAAATGTGCAGAACTGAATCTGCAAGAAGTATCTTAATGCTACAAATGACCATAGACTAGATAAGGTTATTGATACAGGTCTTTCTCTTAGCAGTTTCTCTATTGAAAATCCCCAGTCGAGCCCACAGGGACATTTGTGCTTGTGTTACAGCTGCCCATGTTTACCATCCTCCACCTCAGGCTCTTTCCACTGAGAGAAAGATGCTGGCGAGGGTGCAACTCTGCAAATCCCACCTGGATGTGGCATTTGTAATAAACAACCTAGGGGCATGGCTGCCACCCTTTCTCTTTTCACTCCCAGCGCTCCTCCTCGAGCCCCTTCAACACTGTTCATAAGCTCCCCAACCAACCTCTAATTTGTGTCTTGATTAGTGCCATATAAATTGTAGTGTGTTGTTTCTTAAGTAACTCCGTGGGTAACATTTGACATGGCTGTTTCACTGCTTGCTCTCTTTTTCTCTCTCTTTCACACACGCACACTCACTCTTCATTACTGTGATAGCACATGAGGGGGAAGATATAGTTATTCAGGGAATTATCTGCCTCATTGGTGCCATATCTCATCCCATGCTTTTCTGCCAAATGGCCGTGTTTCCATGGAGTCTGCCTGTGTTTACTGTGACGTGCCATGGCAGAGCCCTTTCTGGTACAGAGGGACTTAGCACACAGCAGTGGAGGGTATTTCAGTCCCCGTTTGGAGTTTTGGGGCTTACTTCTCCAGCTCTCCCCTCTCCTCCCACCTGCTCTCCTTGCTGTTCCTTCACTGGGTGCCTGTGTGGCTGAGTGCTGGTGCTCCTGGCCCTGTTCTTAGACAGACATGGCTAATTGAAAGGGAAAGCTGCTCTCTGCTGATCAGCTCTGACAGCAGTGTCTTGCCAGAGGTGGGTGTGCCACCCCATGCTGAGAGTTTTCACAGCAAAATAACAGTGCTGTCGTGAAAAACACAGACCGTGCCACGATTACCCGGGCAGCTTGCCAAAGGAGCCAGATGAATTTTGCGGACAGAAGAAAGAGGGGAAACCCACTTTGTCTGCTTTATGACTTTAGGGAGGAGAGCTGTGCCAGCATTTAGTGAAAATCTAACAGGCATTCTCCCACTTTATTTGGGGTTAGGATGAAATAAAACCACGTCTTTTTTTTTTTTTTTTTTTTTTAAAGGAATGCAACAATTAATGATCATGTTTGATCACAGATGTACAGTCTGTCATTTTGTGTTGCTTTCCAACGTTACAGAATAAAAGGAATTGTTCACCAGAAATTTAATATTAAATAGCTAACAGCTCCTCCCTTGTCATGAAAACCCCACTGAAGTTATAACAAAAAATAAACATACAGGAGGTTTCATCACTTGAGTATAGCAAAGAATTTCACATGGGTCAAATGTCCAATACGTACCATTATAAGTGGCTGTATTTTTATGTGTGGAGATGAAGACTGATGGCAGAGCTATGATTTGAAATTGATGTATCCGAATGGAATTTGCATTTTCAGGTGAACTATTCCTTTAAGTCAGAGTTCAATCCCCTCACCCAGTAGATCATTTTCATTTGCTTCAGGTTCTTTGATAAACAGTACCTCTTTTAAACTTTTGTGTTGTGTCCTTCCACGCTTGAAGGCCCTTCCCACTGCCCATATCAGAGGTGCCATGATCCAGTGTGACTTGATGCACCAGGACAGGCTGGGACCCCTCAGCAGGCCCACAGTGGACAGCTGTGATTACTGCTGACAATAATTTATGGTCCCCTCTGATTGAAAACATGAGAGCTGGAGATAGAAAGGCTGGTGCGGAGTCAAGGCACCACCTTAAGATATAAAGCTGAGGCCGCAGCTGCTGTCAGAAGCAGGATTCCTGCCAAGCTCTGCAGGCCTTCTGCCCATTCACACAAACACAAGCTTTTCTCTTCCTTTATATTTTCCTTCCTCCTTTCCTTTGCCTGGTTATAGTCCTCCTTTACAATATCTCTCTCAGAATGTCTATCTTGCCAACACTCCTCTAATATTTTGCTGTCATACTATGCTATTTTCAACGTCATGCAATATCAACCGAAAAGTCCATCATAACATGGAAGTATGTTGTTTGCAATTATTACCCGATATGAAACAGGAACAAATACTTATCCACCCTGGCTGATCAGGTGTCTCTACAGTGAGCTTTTCCAGCCCTGAGATTACCATGCTAATCCTAACAATAGCAATGTGCAGCTGGTTTGAACAACTATCTGCACCATTGTTTATGTTGTCATCCCTGCTGGATCACACTCATGAGGAGTAACCATTTTAGTGGATTTGCATGTACTATTTCAATGCCATATCCAGGGATGAAGAGCTCTTCCTCTAAAATGATGTATGAACAGGGTATTATGTTCTATTTCTAAAAGAGGCCTTGAACTAAAGAGAAATGGTAGCAAAGCTCTTGTGGATATAAAAAACTGAAATTAAACAATCCCTAGAGCAATTTGAAAAAGATTTAAATCGGATGAAATCTCAAATACACTTGAGTAAAACAATTTGGTTTTAGAGCAGGTTATCTCAAATAGATTTCCCCTGTGATTATTGGTCATGCCAAACAGTTTTACCGTATGATTAATACATGTTCACATGTATTAGATTGTAAAGCAACTTTTTAAATCTATCTTTGAATTTGTTTGAATTCTAGTCACATGAATTGTATTCATATCAGATCAGATACATACATTGTCATGTGTTAATTGATACATTACTATGGGCTTTTTTTTTTATTTTACAACTTCATGTAATTGAGGCCATTTTTCTAGATAGTTTTACAAAGGCATATCTGACTCATCACACAAGTCTGCTGGCTACCTGTAAATATAGCTCCTGGATCTGACGACGGAATATGTTTCCTCTCTGAGCACAATGGTTTGAAGCAGCTTGAGTTATGTCAACAAGAGAGGGAATGGAATCCCCCCAAAATTCAAGGCACACTACTTATGCTTCTGTTTGAAAAAAGGGGGCATTATTCATATGACTACATTAATTAAATATATATTGATTGCATAGAGGTAATGAAAAGAGTAATATTCTTTTAATTGATACAACAAAGTAACCTAGATTAATTTGAAAAAGGCAGTGAAGTATAGGAGCCCTACAACAGACCATTACCTGTCCGGTTCGTGGTCTCTCTTTTATGCAACGTTTTGGTGGGACAGACTCCAACCTCCCATGACTCTGAACAGGATAAGCAGGTACTGAAAAATGGATGGGTGATGGAGAGAGACACAGAGAGAGAGAGAGAGAGAATCGCATCATCAAATGTACATACAAGGTTTAGGATCAACTTCATTCCACTTCCAAATGTTTCGTTTGCTCCCATTTGGTGGGTGTGTTGGGGAAGAAAACTATTACCAATCCATAATGAAAACAGAGCAGTGGTGAACTGTAAATAAACAGTTCTGCATTCAGTTGTACCAATGGCAAATAACAGAATGATCTGAACACCACTATTCACCATTTTAAACAATGTCTTACTATGATTTGGCAACAGTGTGACCTGGACTGGATCTCCGGAGAGTGGGAGTAAACCAATATTAACGCAGATCAACACAGGAACTATAAACTGAAAAAAAAAACAGCGTCAAGAATAAACAATAGGACCTTGTAGTACCAGTGCCAGTTTGTGATCTCAGACAAATTAGACATACTCATAATCAAAAGTCAATGAAGCTCAAACTTTATTTAGTTTCTGTTGTTGAAAACAACTTGCTTACATTACATTTGTCATGGCATGTTTTTGAAATGTCATGACAAATGTTGACAAATGAAATTACAGGACAAGTTTGGTTCATTTTTCCAAGCAGCATCAGTATTGGCTCATGTATTTGGGCTATTCAGAGCAGCACAGAAAACTTTTGAGAGTTCTGATATAGTCAGTAATGGTAGCCCATCTCATTTTTGTACAATCCATCAAATGGTCATCATGAAAAAAGGATATTACGAGTGGGCTACTTTATGAGAGAGTTTGAGTCATGTTGTATAAGGGTTGCTTACACAAATTTTGTAAACTAAATATGCAGTGTTATGAAACCCTAAATTTTTCTTAGTGTTTTATTGAGACATAATGGTTCGACATCTGCTCATATGTAAGCTTTATCCTCGTGCACCAGATTATGGGGTCAAACTTTGCACCTTCTTTGCTTGAAGATTGCTTTTTTTCTTAATCTCATATGATTACCCTTTGATACCAGGTTGTGATCATTAATCCCTCCTCCTATAGTGACTGACAATAATTCCTGCACTTTGTCCCAGAGACACCACAACCATTCATCACTTTGTCACCTCTCACAAGAGACTCCATGGTGGCCGTTTACCCACTGGAAAAAAAAATCTGACTATATGTACATACAATAGCCTCCGTGTATGATAAACCAAGGAAAACGCAAATGAAATCTCCACTCTAAAGAAATGTGCTAATTTAGACCTGCTAAAATAATACAAGATAACTTATTAATGATATTTGAAATATCCATTATGCTATTAGAGAAAAAAATTAAGCTGCAGAATGTGAAGACAACATTATGGCACACTTGCAGTTTTATTTTCATGGTGGTTGTTACCGTTTGCTTGATGTTTTTTAGCTCACAGAAGCCTGATATTATCAGACTTGCTATCTCTTTTCCTCTTTTTCTCATCTCATTCTCTCCCCCTCCACCTTCCTCGCTCACATTCACTCTCTGCCACCTGCGCACACTCACATATGCACACATCGATGACATAAAAAGACTCCTTTCTGATGAATAAATTTGTATATTTTAGAACCTATCCCTGTTTCAGCAAGTATTCTCCAGAGGCCTTGCCTTCTTCTCTCCTGAGTTCCCCTGCAACCCAGTGGAGTCATTAGTCTGCTTGCTGTGTTGAACTCTTTAATCATCTGTGTGTTACATAAAAAGAGGACTATTCCTCAGTGACACACAACGGCATGCTCAGCTTGGTTGGGGCTTGCTTTGATGTGTATAGGCTGTTGTGTTGTGTCTGCACTATAGGCTTCTTCAGGCTCAGTTTTTCCATTTCTCTGTGGAGGTGAGATAAGATGTCAGTCTTCCTCTTGTTGCAGTAAAGATGTGACTGCGAGTTTATAGTTTGCTGCTAAATAGGAGCATTGGGTCTTTGTAGACATATGTCCTACTACAGTATAGTCACAGCTGTTTCTTTGCCTATGGTGCTTCAGTGTTCATCTTTCCTGTGCTACATGCATGCTACTAACTGCTGAGAGCCCCTGATTCTAACTCACTTATTTACAACACATAAACTTCACTTTTCTTTAAAAAAATACCTACATACTCACATTTCACACTCACAAACATTTGTAACCACAAAAACAATTGCAATTTATAAATTCAATTAAAATGCAATGTACACACACATACACACCGGCATGCACATATACATGCTACTCCAGTGTTCCACAGGGACGGAGGCAGGCGCCTGCTGCCATGGTATCAGGTTGCAGGTCTGTCAGACACAATGGTGAGGAGTTGCCCCGCGGCTTGGCCTGATAGGGCAGAACAATGGAGCCGCAGTGCAGACGGAGCAGCATAGGGCACGACGAGCCGATCTGTCAGCCTGGCAGAGCTGTATGGGCCACTGCGGCCCCAGACCCTCTCCTCGCACATACAATGGAGAGTGGGAGGTCAAGAGCATGAGGAAATGGAGGGGAATTCCCAGCATGCTATAATAAAATGGAGTCCTCTATTTTGGTGACTGAAGGAATAGGACAGAGTTAGGCTACACCCAGAATACATCATAACTTTCAACGATTACAGTGAAGTCATTTCAGTGGGTCAGCGTGCAGCTGGAGATAATCAATCTATGGGTCAGTGGTTTACTCTCTTGGACCACTGCTCATTACTTTTGCATAGCAATAAATGGCTTGTCTGTCAGACAGCTGAACTCGTACAACGAGACATTAACATGCTCTCCTCATGGCTATCAGAACTTGTTACTGTAAAACCTGGTTGTAAATGACATTTTGAGAGGAGAAAAGTGTTTTCAATGCAAGTCACTTTATGAATTTTATTTGAATAAATTGAAGGATTTTGTGGTGTACATCTAAATAGGCAGTTCCAAATGTTCAAACATAAAATTGAATCACATCAAGCCATGACATCCAATAAAGCTGACTGTGTCTGATCTCCTACACCACTTACAGAAAGAAGCATATCACTTTAAACCAAGTCTGCTATGAGTTTATACAGCACAGCCATAATATCTCCGTTCTCGCCTTTTATCTATTGAGCACATGTACAGTGCTCCAATCTGTTAGGGGGGACTAAGCGTTTAGACGGACTGTGTGTACACCTCGAGGTCCTGAAGACTGCTGCCCTCAGAGCAGTGACTAAGGGGGGCTAGTGAAAGCCAGATTTTGTTAAAGCTCTTAATAAGGCACAGTGTGATATATAAGCCTGCAGGCAGCAAAGCTCTGTGTGCAAACACTTCAACAACTCGTGTGATAGGGCAATCTGTGTATGGAACAGCGGATGGCCTAACATCTCTGTTATTTCACACACGACCCCATTTGGCCTCTGTGATATCCTTAATTTGGTTGCTGAATTTGATATAGTGCTGCAAATATTTGCTTAGGCACACATTAACTCTGTTTGCCTGGTATGTTACGATAAACAAACCGCAATGGTGTACTGAATGTAATAAATGTTAAACAGTGCATGCAATTATATACTTCACATATCTGGCCCTCTACCCTGAAAGCATGCCTTGTGGACCCAAGCTTCATTTTGACAGATCGTTATTCCCCTTCCTGACCACCTAGGGTCACATTCAGAAATTAACTGTTTATGAGATGCTTTGGGTAGATGGCAAATTTTAGACCATATGTCAGTGTGAAGAAAACATAGATTTTGACGTGCAAATTTCACATTTCAGGGAGCAAAGAAACATCAAAATGCACAGAGAAAATCAGTTTTACTCAGATCTTACATGCTTCGGACGAGAGTAGTAGATATGTACTGTACAACTAGTAGATTGTAGTTGTTTTATGCTTTGCTTTGCACTCTGCTTTGCCTTCCTTCTGAACATTTGAATTTTTTATGGCTTAAACTTTTGAGCCACTGTATTCTTCCTATTACGTCCGGGAAAACACACAAAATTACAAAAGAGATTTTGTTTCAGACAAGGGTTTGATAGACTTTTGTTGTAAGAAATTTAACTGCGAGTTGGAAAACACACATCAGATGTCTGTTTGGAAAAGATGCACTTAAAATCGATTTCTAATTTAATACTGCTGCTATGATTAATCACCTCAAATTCTAGCTCAGAATGGAGTGAGTGTGTGAGATCAGTAGAAAGTGGGGCATCAGCGGTCAGCTGTATTTGGATTATAAGTCAACATGCTTTTAGCTGTGCTGCTTGCTGAATCAGCTGTTTCTTCGTAGGGATAGTGAATGATCTTAATCCTGTATATCTAGGTAACCTTCCCTGAAGGAGGAAGAGTACAAGAATAGTGTAGACATTATAGTCAGGCAATGTCTAGACAAAGACCACAAGATATTAATGCAACTACTCATACATGAATAGGATCTTTTAATTTTATAGCATGTTTTTTTCTTTACTGACCAGGAGAGTATGGAATGTAACAGCTTCCATACTGAGCAAAGGAAAATGAGTAAGGGTTTATTATATCTCTCTCTGTGGGAATACATACATACCCTGCAGTTTCAGAAAGGCACCAGCGGTTTCTCTTACTTCTTGATAGTTGTTCTGAAGTAAGCTTTTCTATGGACGGTGACAGCTTGCAGCACTGGTGTGAGAGGAGGAGAAGACAAAGCACTCTGTACTCCGAGGCTGTGTGTGATTAATGACAGAGGTGTGTGTTGCAGTGGGCACCCTCGGAGCAGCTACAGATCAGTCTTCCTGTAAGACAAATCTGACACTCACCAGCCCACCGCCCCACCTGCTACCCCCTCACCACCATCAAACCCTCAGCTCCTCACAGCCAAGTGCACCCAGCACGACATCGCACTCATAAATCATCCCAAACAAAGCATGTTTAATCTGTGACGCGCAGGCCTGACACGCAAATTTATTACCTGTTGTAGGAAAACTGCATGTGCCCCACTGAGTCAAGCCTCTATTTACCTTTGAGAAACCGGTAAAATACTGGAAAGACAAAGTCTGCAACAAAGAAAGCTGATGATGGCAGTGTCTTTCAGGCTGAATTCTGGAGACAAAGCCCCGCTTTACTCAACCATCCTGCTGCCTTTTCATGGTGGATGACATGCTTGCACGACTTTCTCGACTGCACTTGCCAAAAAGATTTAGGGATTTTTCTCAAGCACATTTGTAAAACATGAATACCAAATTATCTCTTGTGGATTAGAGTTGGATAGCTGCTCTATGCCTGGTATGAGTCATAATGCTTAGTGAGAACTGGGCACCTACTACCTACAATGGTGTGATAGGGTAGGTTTTTACAAATCAACCATGCAGTAATAGAGCATTGTGAGGGAATATGCATGTAATGTTGTGTTCAATGTTCAAAGGTAGCGATGTAGCAGCAATTTAAAAAGTATGATAGCAAAAGCAAAAGTTAGCATGAGGAAAGATTTTCTATTTTGTTTAAAAAAATGTGGATCTACTGTAAACTATATTTCAGGCCTAATTACTGTACCACCAGTCAGCTGAACACTCTAATGTTGAAAGAAACACAATTTGAATTGAAGTGGAGAACATTGTGTCTTCTCTAAACGCTGCCTACAGGTAAGCACTGACAGTACATTCAGATATCTTTAGCTTTCTTGCATTACAGTCTGACAAACTGAATTACTGTATCATGAGCTTGATGTGGAATCGTAGCTAAAATGCCAAGAAGAACTGGCTGAAAGGCAGAAATTAGAGTGGTCTCTCCCACACATTCCTTTTGGCAGATTCCCTTGATCCTGCTCGTCCTCAACATGTCTTTACACTATAAATGGTGGGAATGAGAAGTGATGGCACCTGCTGACTAGCTCTGGCGATGTCAGGCACTCACACGTTCACACACATACACACACTCACACGCAACAAGGTTTTGCGTATGATGCAATCATCAAGTCAGAAAATCTGTGAAATTGACAGCGAAATGCTTAAATACAAAATGATCATTGTACCTCATAGAGCACCAGAGTTTTATCCCCTAAAAGCGAGAGAGGCATCGTGAATGCTGTTTTTCTTTTTCAAATTAATATTACCACATACATTAACAGTTGGCTCATATTTTGAAAAAAGGAAGAAATTAGAGAGCGTCTTGTTCCTTTCAGCTTTCATTCGTGTTTGTAAGTATGAAATCCTATAATATTTCCCAGAAACTTATGACATTGTGAATTATTCTAGTCATTCCAGGTGATTAATGAAATAATACTTGAAATTAGGGACAAAATGAGTAATGGTAAGAGCAGCTTCATTCCTGACCTTGTTCAATTTTTAATGAGCTCAGTACGATGGAGACTACATTTTATAAATGGAGCTATAGGCTCATGTGAATATTGGAGATAATTAAAGAGCGTCTGTTATTATCTGGATCTCTGTACATCTGCAGGGTGAAAAAAAAAAAGGGGCCCATCAAGCAAACAAGACAGGATGGATGTTCAGGCTACTCCACCTTGCAGTTGATGAGCATTCAGCAGTGTGATAAACAGAGAAGAATACTTTAAGAAACCCAAGAGACCGGTAATCTCAAGAGAGATCATCAGCTCATCATAAAGACCTTTGTGCGCTGTCGTTCTCTGCCTCAGGAAGAGCACAGACGCTCCACAAAACCTACTGCAGAGTGTCAAAGTTGTACAGAAGTGAGATATAAACAAACGGAAAAAAACATCACAGAACACCTGAGAAGTCGTTCCTATCATTAAACCTGTGTAACAAATACACTGAAACTGTAACGTCTTGAATGCACAGGAACATTTGACTGCATTTGACCACTAAACCTAACTGGACACCTCTCTACTGACCCACATTCACTGGAATTCTCATCGCTCCATGTTATCTGCTCCACTTTCTTCGGCAAACTGATATCATGAGGGTTTTCATTTCAAGTGTCATTCCTTCATATTAACAGTTGTGTGCTATTCTATGCTATTTGGAGCTGGCAGGCCTTGGTTACTTTTAATTACAGTGGGTAATGAGAGAAGAGATCCAGACTGTGAGACAAGGAGTATTTTTAGATCTTGATCTTGATTATCTAACACATCGCCGCGGTCTCCTCAGATACGACTTTGTTAGAGGAGTTTTGTATCATCTATATGATTAAAATCACTGTGGGTGGAGAATTTTAGCACTTTGATCCCATCGATTAAATCAATCAACACATTTTTAAGTACTTTACTGTAATAACCCCTCGTGATTTGAATACCTTTGTACTTTCAACTTAATTCATTATGACAACTACTAGCACATTTGTTTAATAAATCCAATTGGTGCTTACGCAAGGAACTCACACTGCAGAGTATGTAAGGGTAACTTCATATTTCAGAGTCGTTATCTTAAAAGTTACTGAGACCGCAGTATGGCATTTGTTGGCACATGACTGGATGTGTAGTGTGCAGCGTGTCGAGAACCAGGGATTGGTGAGGGGTGTTGAGGGCTTTTCAGAAAGGCTGTTTTAATGAGCCTCAGATAATTAAATGTTATTTCAGAGCTCCGTGGTCAGATTGCTGTCTCAGAAAATTGTGTGACTCAGTGATCTGTTTGTGCTTTTCTCATTTACAAAATAAACATCTATTTCTTTCCTCGCTATCGTATTGTAGATCAAACTTGACTTATATAGCCTAATAAAGCTCACTGCATGAGACGCGTGTTTTAGTCCCTTTTTTAATTGGAGAGAAAGAGTGTCTGGGTCTATTTGTGGTCTGCTGCAATGTTGGAAATGCCAGCTGTCGTGCATCAAAGCCTTGCTGGAACAAACTGTTATTTGGCATCTCCCTGCAACTTGTTGAAATACATCACTTACTATGTCATACAAAAGCAGTCTTCCCCCTTAATTCAACATGTAAATTTTTTTTTGTAATATATATGAAATAATGTTGCGCTATTAAGACCTATTTTAATATGAACCAGACTTCAGTGAAGAAAGCACACATTAAAAAAAAAAGCATTTTTCTCTAAAACTGTTCACCGTGTTGTAGAAAATTATATTTTTGCATCTTTGCAGCCGTCTGTGAGACGAAGGAAAAATCCTCAACACCTTCTGGAGTTATGACTGACAGCTGTGGCTGGTCCAGAGAGCCCTGAGCCAAGCCCCATCACATAACGCATGCCCGACATGTCTATGTCCATCTGGGGTCCTACCCTTCAAACCACTGCACCCCTTGCTCTCTGCCGGCAGAGAGACCAAGGGACAAGAGGAAGAACGGGGCGTGAGGAAGGGCCTCACATCCAAAGCCAGCTGGTCTGGCTTTGAGGTAAATCGATGTGCAGGGTGAAACAAAGACAGAAGAAAGACGTCGAAGTGCTGTAGACAGAACGAAGAGAAGAGACAAAGAAAGTCAAGACTTGTAGCAGGAAAAGCAGGAAATTGGAACAGCAGGTTCTGTGAAGGCGTCTGTGCCACAACAACAAACAGGTGAGACACAGGTGTCAGGAAAGGTCTTGACTCTTTGTGCATGATAGAAACGTGATGCCAATTAACACTAATGTCATTTCAAAATGGATTCAGGTTTCTATAATGAATCTTATTAAAAAGTGTATTCTTTTTTTGGATTTGAGAGATGATCGTACCACATATACTGTAGCATCATGTTCAGGTGAACCTTAATGAGCTGATGTTAAATCACTGCCTGAGTGTTGTGTTTTTGCTTACATCACCGTTTTTTGTTGCTGGCATCGCTTTGGGAAGATGGGAGGGGTGTATGTTGACACTAAAGTGCTGCTAAAGGAGATGCTGAGAGCAATTTGGATCCATGCTGTTGTCAGTTGGCATCAGCCTGAACTTATTAAGATCCACTACACAGCAGAAACTTTACTGATTCAAAACACTCCAAGAAAACAGCTGGGGACTGTTTTGGTCTAATTCTTCTTTTTTTTTCTTTTTTCTTTTTTTTTTTGTCACGACTATTGTTACTCACATCTAATGCAGTGGAAAGAGCAGAATAACATGCTTGTGTGAGACAACTGCAGTCAGTTGGTAGTTCATTTTCATGCTATACCAGTTTTTTTTATAGTGCAATATTGCTAAAAGGATTTCAATTATAGACCAAATGCTAAAAACAAAGACATAAAAGACCATTTTTGCTTATTATGTTTATTTATGTATTATTATTATTAATGTAACTATACAGCGTCTGGGGCAAGAACAGCAGTTCGAAGAAAATCTGGTGTCATCTTTCTAGGTTGTTGTCACATGTTGCATTTTGAAATCAGGGCTTTTATGATACATTTTGTGGTAGTTCTTTTTGTACCCCAAGTGGCACCTTTGGGTTCCAAAAGTTTGAATTTTACCCACCTGTTTAATAAAGAAAAGGATTTAGGGATAATAATTACAGTATAATTATCATATGGACTACATATGGATTGCATATAATATACAATTATCCTCAACTATCCTCTACTGACCTGCATGTTGAAACCTCACTGGTGGAATTTCTGGGTACTTGAGTTAACCTAAGTATGCACAGTAAAGCAAAAGTGGACTAAGGCTCAAACTAACTGTAAGAGGAGTCAGCCCACATCGCCTCATATGGCCATAAAGCCACACCCTCATTTAACCTGAACCGATACATGGCCGAGAGCTAAGAGGAGGATAATATTTTAAAATCCACCATTATTTCAGTTTGTTGTTATTAACTATGCCATGAGAACAGTATAACTATTGTGAATTCAACCTTTATATAACATTACATTTATTTAGCTGGACTTTTTCCCCAAAGTGATTTATAATAAGTACATTCAACTGACGCTAAGCTGAGCTGCTGCAAGTGCTACATTTTGAAACAATTAGAGATAGAGAAAGAGTCAAATTGCAGTTTAAACAGATGAGCTCTTAGTCTGGGTTGGAAGGTATGCAGATTTTCTGCTGTCCTTATATCAGTGGGGAGCTTGTCATGGTTTTGTTGAGGGGTTGGGGCCCCTCGTAGTGAGGGAGTAGCAAGCCGTTTAGCAGTAATGTCACAAAATATAATGGACAGACTGAGGTGCATATACATTAAGGTGTGGTTAGAAGTGAATTGGGTGTTTTGAATAGGCATTATAAGCCATTAGGGACAGTTGAGACTCTTTGGCCTAGAGCCCCGAGGAATCAGGAGGGATGAGAAAGACTACACAAAGCCTTTTCCTTTGGGACTAGAACTAACTGGTGAAAAAGGTAGCACAATACGCTAGGGACCAAGCTATACTAGACTAAAACAAATGAGCTACATACAGCAGCAGCCATAGTGTGTGAAAACCAATTTGGGAGCATGCAGTATAATAAAACAGGATGCAATTGAAGGAGGATATCTAAATAATCATGCATTGTTTTATTATTCAGCCAGGCCGAGGGTGCCATCATTTCACGGACTCCGTTTGCAGAGACACCACACTGCTTTGACTGACTCTTTCTAAAACATAGAGATAAATGCGAGTTCAAACTTAAAGTGAGTTAGTCTGGAGACTCCTAGTAGTTTCAAATTTCAGTACTCAGTAATGTGTCCGTGAAGTGCTGTCACCTAAATGGCAAGGCCGTGTGATATAGAGGCAATCATTCAAAAGCAACATAACATGCCTTTACTGTGAGATAATGAGCTGCTTGATGTGTAAAACTTTTGTGCAAACTTTTGTGATATCAGGTAAACTCGCGATTCAAATCCTTTGCCCAAGTAAAATTAGCAAAATCACAACGTAAAGATATACAACAAAACCCCTGCATTTATATTTTTACCTGAGTAAACATATGAATTTGCACCAAAATATACTTTCTCTATCAAATCACTGAGGGAATATTACCCCTGTCTGTGTAATCTTTGCATTAGAGTGCATGCAGCATTTTGATCAAGGCGGAGCTCATCTTAACCACTTAATACACTGATAAGAAGTTTTATACAAAGTAATGCTTCTTACTTTCCCTCCCTCCTTTTCCAGCTAAGATGTGGAATGGAAGTATAAAGTATCAGAAAATGGAAAATCCTCAAGTAAACTATCTACTTGAGTAAATGTACTTACTTTCTAACACTGTATTCAAGCCCTATGAGACATGGCTGCATTTCTTCATAATAGTTGCCCATGTGCATGTAGTTACCCTGCCTAAACCTGGCTACACGTTCCCTCTCTTTATATTAAACTCACAATTGAAACAGTAGATGATAATTGCGCTGAATTCCTATCGCACCTGCCCCCAAACGCCTGTAAAAACAGCCCGGCGGGCCAGGCACCACACCTCCTCTGATCCTGCACGTACACGTGACATGCTCATATGCGAGGCAAACGGGTCCCGCCCTCCTCCTCCGATTGGCTGCTCAACAGACGCTGCAGCTTTTCATTGGCTGCGGGAAGTGCCCTTTAAACCAAATTCCACTGCTGTTGTCTTAGAGATATGACGTCAAATATCTCTAATGTGATGAGGCTGAGCCGAGCAATTTAGGGAAAGTTGTCGAAATCCAAAGTCAGTCTTGAAGGAAGCGAATTGAATAATAAGTGCCCGGCTTTGCCTCGCATAGTTGTACTTTATTATTAGTTCTTTTTGCCTGTTAGTTCTGCCAAAGTTTCCACAAGTCTGGCGTGTTTTGTACTGCAAAGTGACTCATCTTCAGGGCTGCTTGGAACACAGTTGTTATGATAATGATAATGGCATCAAACATGAGCAGTATATTACAAACCAGTGTTTGTATAGCAGCGTAACGCGCATTAAAGCGTCTGCTGTGTAAAGCCCCAACACCACTCACACTCATTTTCACTAAATTTTACAGAAGAAACAGGGACTTTTATGGCTTCTTCAAATGTTTTGACTGCTGTGCGTGTGTGTGTGTGTGTGTGTGTGTGTGTGTGTGTGTGTGAGAGAGAGAGAGAGAGAGAGAGCGAGAAGGAGGGAGAGAGAGAGGGAGGCAGTTCGTCAGATGAGGGGAGGAGTCTCGCACTGACAAGAGGGAGACTGGCTTTTCTGAGTTTGTCAGCTCCCCCTAAAATAGCAGTCAGCGTGTAAATGTGAACTGAAATTACGTTTATCCACTGGAGCCACCGATATAGAGTGTCTATACACAGCGGCTGACTTGGGAGTAAAGGTGAGTAACGGAAATAGAAACAATGTTGCGGAGTGTGGCGGCGGTGCTGTCGCTACACTGAGTGAGAGTAGAGAGGCGCAAGAGGGAGACGTAGAGTGGATTTAAGAGAGCGAGACATTAACTGTAGCCTACATCTGCATATTTAGAAATGTATATCAATGTGTCTTCTCCGGGGGAACACGAAGAATGGGAGCTGCAGACCGTAAAAGCCGTGTGCTGTTGCCCGGTATCAGTCGCGTAGAAGTGTCAGTGAGCTTTATATTCTGTCAAAATGTGTATTTAAAGGGTGCAGTCCGACGCGCGCGCTGTTGCTATCACTCAATTGCGAGAAAGTTTTACGGGATTGACCGTAAACTGTGATCCGCCGGTGAAAAGAACCACCGCAGGTCCTCCAAGATGGTCCGTTTGTGAATTATGGCTCGCAAAAACTCCCTCGCAGTTAACCGTGGGATCGAAAGTGTGACATGTTAAAAAGAGTTCTGTGTAAAAAGAGCAAAATAGTAATCAATGTGGGTTTGATAACACTGTTGATCCATCGCAACAACTACAGGCTACAGTTTCTCACAGTGAATGTTACAGAAGGTGACGTCTGATACTGAGTTTACAGCAAACTGTATGTTTAAACATCTTTTTTAAAAAAAAAACACAACAACAACATTTCAACCCTTCCAGCCGACTTTAACTCAAACTATGATAAATCGTTATGTGTTTTGACTGGTTGCCAGTTTTGATAATTGCTTGAGGTTTAGTGGCGCTGATAACTAGATGGTGCTGGTCAGCCCGTGCACGATGACATCACAACACTTGCTTATTGCCAAACATGTTGTTGCCAGTGTTGCTTGTATATCTGCATACTGTAATCAATTTAGCAAGAGGAGACTACTTGCCAAGCACAAATAGTTGCATGACGAGCCTTAGCTAATTTTATTTTGCAGCTTTAATACACACTGAATCGGGGCCTTGTATCTGTGAACCTCCCAGTCACTACTTTATTTAGGAGAGATTGTGGGAGTTGATGACTGAACCTAACAGAGTGAATTAATGCAACATGTTTTCGAGGTAATTGTTGTTTTGATATGCTTTGCACTGCATAAGAAGATCACTCAAAGATCCTACTTTTTCTGATTTAAAGTGACAGGATTTGGGATAGAGCAGAGTAAATCTCATGTAAGCTGCATGGACAGTTTGGTAACAGCACTTGAGAGAGAGGATCTTTGCCGTCTGCTGGTTCTGTGAATCTCTGGGACTCTTGTGACCTTAACCCCCTCGCCAGAATGGGCAATGGCCAACAGTAACCTGACTCTCTCAAATGTTTCCAGTGCATGCCCTCACCATACATGTCTCATTAATATTGCACGGAAGGAGTAGATTTATTCAGCTGTAACAGAAAAACCACCAGCATAACCTGAAACATTTCTCCGTTCGCCTGTTTTTACAAGCCGATATTGGTATGAATTTAGTATTTGGAAAGGGTTCGGCTGTCTGACATGTAACAACTTGTAAAGTGTGTTTTGTGTTATTCGTCAGATAAAATCCATCTTATTTTGTAGACTGGCAACTTCAAACTGTCTGTCAGCATCTATAAAAGCTGTGTATTCGGCATGCTGTTTACTTCCACATATTTAAGAATGATTACTTTGCTAAAGCCCAGGAGAAAATATTTTTACTACTCACCGTGTGTCCCTCAGTTGAACCAATGACAGATTTTATTGTTAAAGTGGGAGCATGCTTGTATTTTTCACTGTCCATATTTTTACCGCTGCTCTGACGGCATGTACATTACCATACCAGCTGGTTGCCAATGATTTCTAAAGCAAAGCAGTAAAGCACCCTCCAATCTGCAGTGATTAGCTTCTGTGCTGCTCCAGGCCTCTCCAGTAATGGGCCTTGTTGCTCATGATCCACATCACGTGAGCTCTTATGTCTAATGTGTGGATGAGGGATTCTTTCAACAGTGCTGGAATGAATATCGTTTTAACAATTTATGTCGTCTATTAGACAAACGAATGATTATGACGTCTATACAGGCACGTATAGTGCCATTATGAATGTCATTCTCATGCGTGTGGTGAACTGTTGCTCTAACCTCAGGGACCCCAAATGTCCCACCTTTGCAATCCCGCAAACACACACACACACACTGTGGGTTGATAATATATCCATTGCATTCTGGCCAGTATCATTTAATCAACGATGTCATGGTGTAGCAATGCAAGCTAGATGGATGGTATTCCATGATGACTACCACTGTTTATTAAATGTTTTAGCCTTGTTACATGTTATGTTTTTGTGCCCCTGCATGTCTCTGTAAATGTGAGCAAGTGCTTGTTAGCGTCTTAGTTCTCAGTGGAAAGGGAGAAATGAGAGGTGGTGACGGTGTGAGGAACGGGCAGCTGCAGCATCTTTTACTGCACTCCCCATCCCACTTCAATCTCAGTGTCTCAGCTTCTCCTTCCAGGAGAAATGTGGAGTGTGTGGGCGAGTGGGATCTGCAATTAACGCTGGTTGTCAGAAAGAGAATGCTGGCGTTTACACGATGCCTCTGAATCACTGAGTGAAAGTCTTTCTCCTCCACTCTCCTCCTCCCTGGACATTTTTCCAAGGAGGACAAACACCAGAAAGCTAAAAGCCAAGGATGCACTGAATGAAAAATAAGAGATAGAAGCTGAACATTCCTGGTCCAATAAAAAGGATAGTGTTGTCTTTGATTATTTGGTAAGCCGAGATGTTCAAATTTTGCTGTAACTCTGCATATTACCATTATTTTTCATTATTATTTTTTTTTGTGTTTTCTGTAACACATTTTTAACATGATTCTGAACCTATTTTCTATTCTTTTTGCTTTATTTAAGTCATTTGAAGTGGCATCTATGCAGAGCCGGTTCTTATCGTACGGTGAGCTTCATCTACAGTTGTGTGAACACTTTCTTGGTTGGTTTGGTCGATGCTACTGGCAATAATAAGGCTCTAAAACATCACAAAGTTTGTGCAAGTTCGTAGACAAACACGCTGAGGTGATTGGAGATTTTTTTTCTCTTAAATCAATGATTTACTCTCCATTTTTTTTTTGTGCAGTCAATTTTTACTGTGATTTTTTTGGTGCTACGACATGCTTGAACTGGTGTTTTTAAAGATTTTTTTTTCATGATCACTCATAAAAAGCGGTGAGATAATGCTCGCTGTCACGCTGTAACTATTCAAATTTCTGTTTGACTAACAAAAGCATCTTGGTAACATGATTCATTGTTTATTGGAGCTCTATCATCAATATGGAGATTCCAGCATTTTCCTGTGAGACCTGGAGGCTGGATGCAGAATTTTGAGCCTGGCAGATAATGTTTTAGACCGCAGTTAACTGTAGACTGTCCCCTGTAGACTATAGAGAAAAGACTTTTTTTTGTAAACAAGTTGCTGGCTGTTGTTGAACAGCAAACCCCTAATCAAGCCTAAACTATACATTGAAAGCAGAAAACATTTGATAGTTTGATTCTTAATCAAAAGACACTTATGTAGCTTTTTTTTTTTTCTTTCTGAGCTTGGTTAATGCTAAATAGGTCACGGTGGGCCTTTGGTTATCTGCTTCATCGCATGGAGGTCCTGGGTTCAGTTCCTGGCCCTATTAGACAGGAGGTTAATGTGCTGCGATCATGAGCCATTGGTTTGTGTGTGAACTAGCACTGCGTGTCAGACAACATCAACTTACTAAATACCACTTACCATTTTGCATGGAGTGGCTGATTCAAAGTTGAAGGAGTTTTTATTTAAACACTAAAGTACAGTGCTAGTGAGTCAGTTGACAGAACACATAGTGAGGTTATTGCTTGTAGAAACAGGTGTTTCTTTTAAACTTTCTGAAAATTTAGAATTAATAAATGCTATAAATGCAGCCATAAAAACATACAGTTCCAATATTAGATAACTAAATGCTGCTGGTCAGGAACTCTGTTGAGAATCTCCAGTATTATTTAGGCCCTCTAATAGCCTGATGTAAGCTCAGAGGGTGAATGTATTACTCGCTGAGGCACTGTTTGTATAGCAAGACAGCTAGCAGTGACCTTTCAACTGTCCTGCCCTTGACTGAGACCTCTGGTGGTAAGCCACCTTGTTTGGCTCACTCAGCACATGTACTGCTGAGCAGGGCAGAGCAGCTTAAGGCCGCACCGTCTTTTCCTGTCTCCCCCGCTCTTCCAAACGAGGCCTGACTGGAGGTCTCTTCACCTCTTCAACCCCGACCACACAGGAGAATCAGCAGGAAGATCCTCGAGCAGAGCCACACTCTAAATCTGCTGTTAATCTGCTTTCACCACTATGATCCTAGTCTGTCTCTCACTCCACTTCCATACTGGCCGCCGACTGTGACTCCGAATACAAACAAACAAACACATGGTGTTATGTAGCTACAGTAGCCACTGTAGTATACTAAAATAACATCACAGTTACTTTCTCTCTTGTATTTTCTAATTATTGTGCTATTAGCCTCAATTGTTAAAGCACCATACATCATTTCTGGTTCTCTCAGTTGCTGGCTTAAGTATTGACAACCACATTCTCTAATGAGCAGAAAGAATAGCACATGCACACTGTGTGGTTTGGGAGGGTAGACTGTGGAAGCGTGCGGTGGAGCAAAGGTGATGACTTTGAGAAGTCAAGTCATTCAGCACCTCTCTAAGATACCACCTCGTGCTCCTTTGGCTTTCAGAACTTAAACCACAGTGTCACACTGCACATCATCTCAAAAGTGAGTGGGCTTCACTTGGAACACATGTAACCCGAATGTATGTGTCCTGTGGTTGGGTTAGTCATTATTTTTAAGTTTGTTTTCTTGTTGTGCATGAGGCCTGCATGAGGATGTAATAACACTGAGTGACTATGTTCTGGCACGATACTGTGACGATATTATTAAGTTGGATCATGTAAAGAGCAAAACTGATAGTTGAAAAGGAAGTTAAGAAAGACATCTCTTTGCTGAGTTGCATTTTAACTGAATTTTAATGAGACTCTGAAAAAAACATAAATCAAAGGAATATATTATAATCTAATTTACTAGATCAAAAGATCTCCCATGATTGCTAATATACCCCACTGTATTGAATTCCTGATGTTCTACTGTAGATCTTAAAAAGCATCTCTCACTGGAGATTTAACTTCTCTGGCTTTGTCTAGAGTCGATTAAGTAGAAGCATCATGAGCAGACAAAGAATTGAATTATGTGCAAAGTTAACTTTCTTCAAAGTCTGGTGAGCTCTGTGCGATGAAGCTGTTTACTATTTTGCTACCAAGTGCTAAAATAGGCAATTTGAAATTTCAGTTACAGCCTTTATCACCATCTAATCTGGCCTCCCTTTATGTTACCCCAGATAGCAAGAAGTCCATGGAAAAGTGTTTATCAGTGGCTGGTGTAGTAAATACAGCTGTGAGACCTGTGTGTCACAGCTCCTACAGCGAGCATGTTGACTAAAAGTCCAGTAGCTGCTGGAAAGAAGAGTTAGATCTCCTGCAGCTGGTCCAGCCCTGTGGCCCCTCGAGCTGCAGGAAGGAGGCCTGGCCTATGATATTGTTATTTTTCTGCTTGTCTGAGAAGCCCTGTGAACCAGGACAGCTGGGGGGGGGGTGTGATTCCTCCCATTATTCTGCAGCACAGATCGGCCGTATGAACAGGGAAGGGAAGTGACCCAGCCCCCTCTGCGCTCTGGAAGCTGCTCCAGTCTACAGTAGGGCTCTGACTTGTGGTTCAAAGTTGTCTTCCTCTCTGCTGTTTGGGCTGAGCTCTAGCAGCAGGAACACTGCAACGCCTTACGCATGATCTGTTTAGCTGGAGCACGAGTTTCCAAAGTTAATGTTAGACCGAGATGCAGTTGTTGTGTTTATGTTGTGTGCGCTGATTCAGGATGATTCTCGTCCATGCCCACTTCAGGGGACCTTGTCAAGTATCACTTTTATAGGCCATCATCTCTATGCTTTGACAGTTCAGACTGACATCCTGAAGGGTAAACATTACTTCTGTATACTCTTTGAATGGACACAGTTTTAAAATCTTTGCTCTCTGGCAGGCCATATTTGTCATTTTTAACATTCTTATTCAGTTAAAACTAGTCTTTTAAAATCAAGGGCATTCAGCAGAGTATTGTCATTGCATCTCCCGTCTCTAGATCCCAGCTCTCTATAGTGTGACTGTGATTGTGAGTGAGGTGTTGAGTCTGCCCGCTGTTTGTGCGTCTGCCCGTCTGTCCGCTCCCTTTCTCCCAGTCCACTTTCCATCTGTGTGCTGTGGGCTGCAAATCTAGTTGAAAATGGTGTAGTGTTTCCACCAGTGAGCTGTTGCCAGCCTGTATTCATGTCAGACTGTGTTGTTCTTGATTTTGTTTCCCTCCTCCACTCAACCTCTGTTGCTGGTCCCACTGCCAGGGGTGTTCAGAACCTATTGGGGGTTGAGGAGGGAGGGGCATCCATCATCAGCCGCTGGTCCTGGGATTCTGGACCAGAGGCTATCAGCAAACAGTTTGACTGAAAAGATTCCTGGAGAGGCGAGCAGCAGCAGGGCCTGTGGGGGTCTCTCTCTTTCCCTCTCTCAGTCTGTCTCCCTCTCTCTCTATCACACTGTTTGCACACAGTGTTCATGTGACAGCTAGCACACATCATCTGATTTGGGAGAAACTGTGGGCTGTAGCTGCAGAAATACCCCTTAGATTATTTGCTCAGTGAATGCCGTTCATTGATGTCAATAGATTTTCCAAATGGGACAGACAAGAGAAAAAAATCTTTCAGATTGAATTTTTTTTAAAACATTTTTTTATCAGTGATAATAAAAAAAGAAAAAGAAATGCCCTGTCCCATCTGCCCTGTAAGAATAGAGCTTTCAGGGATTGTCTGCAATTGAAACAGTGTTTACTGTTAAAACACATAATTCATAAGCAGACTCTGATTACTCAAATCTGCCTCTTGGTGTTACATTACAGAAACTTAATAACATAATAATCACACTGCATTATCAGAAACAGATGAGCATTTACTTTATTTGAAATGCTTTACATGAAATGAGTGAATAACAGGCCTGTGTGAGATCATTAACACACTAATTGTATAACATAAAACTGTAAGGGAAAAAAAAATCAATGTTACTTTAGCTAGCCCCTTTCACTGTTGTTATGACTCATGGCCATCCTCAGTGCTCAGATTGCATAAACCTTTTATGTAATGGAACACTGTGGGAAACAGGCATCGAGTGGAAGATAAAAATGGGAAGAGAAAATCAAATATTTATCCTGAGCTTTTTAATTTTTTTTTCCTGTTAAAAGCAGACATTCTCTGAAGGAAACTATAATGCTAAATACTATATACACTGCATGTATGTCCACCAGAAACTGTTGTCTTTTTGCAGCACTCACTATTTATTTAGTTAAATCCGCCTGCTGATAATCAAACACTGGGGGAGAATTGAGTAGCTGGAATCTCAATGTCTAATCTGGATTCACAGTGTTTCTAAAGATGTGTTGAGATCGGGTACAGGCACTGCTGCTGAGACACATTATGCATGACGTCCCTAATATCCTTACACTGTGGATTCCCCCTGGAGGAAGATCTTGGTTCATCTTTGCTGTTTACTATTTCGGAGTTGCGGTCTGCGCAACATCAAAAGGCTGCCATGGCACTTAACACAGCTCGCAGGGTTCCTGGGAGGGTGGGGGGCGGTTGCTCCCTATGGGGTTGGCATTATTATTATTGTTCCCTGATGAGAAGTCCATCTTATGATAGACAACCATGCAAATGGACACATGCCATCACACCATATCAGACCACAGCACCATACTGTAATACTATGCAAATGTATAAACCTCTAGGATCATGCATGCACTACTTTTACTGTATTTTGTGCATTTGTGTGTCTGGGTGCCAGTGGTAGAAAACCAGAAAGGTATTTACTCCACTGATTTACTGTCATCTCACAAAACCAATAATATTAAGTGATGAAATAGTGAAAATTGAGACTCACTCAGATGTGTAACATGTAATTTTATCATCAGGAGCGAAGTGTGACACAGGAAGTGTTCATCCATAAAGATTGCTGAATACTGATGTTGTGACATGTCAAGACACTGACTTGTTAAACTGACATAGTGTCATAAGGAATGTTGGTGATGGAGGGTTTTTGCTCAGAGACATAGTTTGTTAAATCAGTAGTGTTAATATGAAGTGAATAGTTATCCATTAGTCTGTCAGTTGCATTTTGCAGATATAGCATGACAGACTATAGATTGGCTGATTAGAAATTAGTTGTAAGGATCTAGGGGTTGGCTTAATATAGAGAACACCTACTGTATGCTTTTGGTATACTGGTACTTCCACAATCCTCAAAGATTCCTCAAACCATCTAGACTGAAAATTGTTTCTGTAAAAGCAACATTTTAACCCATTCATTTCTGAAAGATGCTGCTGTATTTCATAAGCAAGGGACTCGGAAATAAATAACATATGCCTTTGCTCTTTTAGTAAAATACAAGCAAACTATTAACCTGATATTTCTGGGAGAAAATACAGAATTTTGGAAAGAAACGTTGATATACACCGTTACATATCATGTATATATCCAAGATTTATGTCATTTCCAGCTACCGCCTTTGCTTGGATTCGAAAAAGAGGCAGAATTTGGGTTTGAATTATGTTTGTTGCGGAATAGATGGACTATTTTTTCATCCAGATGGTTCGAAGAGTCTTAAAGAATTGTGCAAATACTTTCTCAACAGCGATAAGTGTGTTGGGTAATTATTGTTCAGAAACGCAGATGCTTAGCTCTGTGACTCAAATGTAATGGTGATACAATCTAGAGCTAGTAGGACACTATAGAAACTGTGTCTATGATTTCTCAGTTGTCAAGTGCATTCATTTTTAATGAGACATAATTCATCACCCTACTCTAGCATCAAGTAAGTTATCATGATTTTCTTTGTTCATAAAAGTTTCACTCAAATATGCATCAAGGGATTTACCTTGAGGAGGAGAGTAGCTTTTCTACATGAAATGGATATAACTGTTAGGAGAGGGTCATCTCTTTATCCTTGAGAAACTGAGAATCCATTCATTGGCTGGGCACGAAAACCTGACTGACGCAAATGGATCATTGGGAATAGAAGTGTCCCAGCAGTAATTATGTTACAACGCTGCTGCCGCACACTACCACAGAGGTGGAATGGGATGGGCGCGGGGTGCTTCTTTTAGTCTTGTTTCCCTTACATCTTTCCACATAGTTAACACAGTCATATCGTCCTCTCTCTCCCACTCTCTCTGTCTGACTCTCTCTCTCTCTTGTTTTCTTTCAGTCTCTTTTTCATACACACACTTGCTATCGAACTTAAACACGTGAAGTGTAGTGGAAAGTTTCTGACTAACGTTTTTTTCCTGCCCCGTTGAGCAAATGTCCCGTCCCTCTGTTGAATGACTCTTAAAGTGAGGAAAAAGTTTGTAGCTGATCATGTCACCCATTTGTCACTGTTGTCTTCCCGGCCTCTGGATCTCCACTGCCTGGGCCTTGAAGCTAAAGCAGAAATGTCTGTTTCATTTTTCCTGCTATCCAGGGCTCTGTGGCACTAAGTCAGTTAAAAAAGAGACATGAAATTAATGTAATGTCAATGGCGTTTTCTCATGAAACCCCAAGGCACTTAGTCAAAGTCACCTTGCATAGTCCTCTCATCCCCTGACAGTGAGAGTGAGAGTGAGATGGAGGATGTCTGTCTGGTAATACTGTCAGCATATGATGTCCTTTGGTTATTGGTTGTTATATCCACTCATCGTCATTCAGATTTTGTGGATTAGATACATGTCCGCTATTTATCTGAAGAGCGACATCATTTCCATTCAGTCAGCTGTATAACATGGCCCACAATGAAACATTTTCTCAGTGAGAACAGGTTCATCCTGTGGGGTTTTCTTTCCTTTTGATGTCATTTTGGAGGTGATAAGTAGCTTTCCGTCTCCTGGTCCCTGTCTTACAGCACCATCCCCCAGCCCAAGCAAGGTGCTAGCAGCATGGAGGATTGTTTGAACTTGCATTGATCCAATGTGGGATTACAGCTGGGTCACTGGAGAGTTGGACTGAGCTACCAGTCATCAGGGCAGATTAACCACTCGCTGTCTGCTTGGCTGCCATTTCGGTGCAGCCTCTCACTGCTGGCTTTGTCACTGTCCCCACTGTGCAGGTCACTACGGTCTCTTTTTGAACAGTGCATTTTTATATCTTACTTGACTGAGTTAGGTTAGACTGATTAAATATGTAGAGAAAATGTGTTGCACAATGAGAGAAGACAAGAAAAATGCTTGATGACGTTCTTACATGGCCTTAAAATCTGTAAGAAATTGATAGAATATTTAATTTTTACAATCTCAAGATTTTGGCCTTTAGGGTTTTCTTTTGTATGCATGTGTATTTGATTTTCTTTCAACACCTTCAAGGTATTCATATTGTAATCATTTTACCCTCTCTTTTAAACGTTATTTAAGTCTCTCTCCAGCAAGAGAAATGTCACCTCGAGCGATGCTTTACAGAGGAAGGGGAAGTGCTGCAGAAGGTCCATGTTTTGCAGACTGCCCCACCTCTTTCTACATTTCTTGAAGCCTCCTTTTTCACTTTTTTGTTCGAATGCCCTTGCGATAGCTCTTATTAATTATATCTCATTAGTTGCCTTGGAAACTGAGGTGAGGGAATGTATAACATGAGTTCAAAGAAAGAGAGAAAGAAAAAGAAAGAAAGAAATTATGAGAAAAAGCAAGAAAGAAAGACCGAAAGAAGGGGGAGGGTTGAAAAGAACGCATGGAGAAAGTGGTTGTTGAGGGATCAGCCGTGTGTCAGATTAGCATCAGGAGACATTAACACTAGTGATGCTGCTGGGGCCACAATCCTGCCTTTCACTGCTGGAGAGGGAGATAAGCGCACTCTCACAAAAGGGAAGAGGGAGAGAGTGTGAGAGGGCTGGCTTGCCTCCACTCCCCTCAGGCCAACAGCCTCATTTACAGGTACAGCACCTCCTGATGAAAGCAAGAACAAAGAGGTGGATGTTCATTTCCTGCTGCGCTGGTGTCAAGGCTCCATTGAAACAAATCGGTAAAACTGTGGATTTAGGCCGCTTCGCTTTATGTCGTCAGTCTGCCAGAAGCTAATCATACCTGAGCCAAAGTGTTGACACTTTGAGTTCGATACACTTTAGAACGTTGTCATGGATTATTGTACAGAACCCTCATATCAATGCACATCAGATTACCGTGTGAGGCTGCTGTATCCTCAGAAAATGTAGTTCTGTCATGACCATGTTGTTTCAATGTATGTTAACTCGTGTTGTGAAAGCTGTGATTCATTCTTATGTAACTGATGGATTGTTTGAATAACAAGGAAAGGTCTCTGCCTACTAATTGTAAAGTGAGTGGCTGAGAGCAGCGTGAGCACGTCGTACAGCCTGTGTAATGATCCTTCCAGTAAACATAATAAGCACACAGAGTGAAGCCTCAAGAGATGAGCCTCTGTTGTTGTTTAGTCTCGGACTTAGTCAGGATGGTAATAAGGGGAAGGATCAGAGGGGAAGGGTGTCCCCAAGGTGGTCCCTCCCTTTCTTCCTCCACTCTGCCTGTCCCCGGCTCCATCTGACTCCCCCACAGAGGGCATGTAGAAGGGTCCTGAATAACAGGAAGTGGAGGGGCAGGAAGTTGAGGCTTGTCTGCCCACAGCCTGTGGTAGGATACAGAGGCTAACGCTGCCTTGCACAGGAAGCACAACTGTCACGGCTATGCTCAAGACTTTGGCCGCTGTCCATCACCTTCAAAGAAGTGGAGGCGTGCTCGCCACACATGGTGGGTGCTTCTTTAACACAAGCCAGATAAGATAAATTTTTGAATAACCTTTAATACGTTAGATTTTTTTTTTGGACACTTGAGATGTAGACTGAAAAATCCAATAGTGGTGTAGATTTAGTTGGTACAGTTTTATTCCATTACAAATGTACAGAGGAACTATGGCCTCATTTTGTGTTCATTAGGTAAACCCTGCAACATAAATCTACTTTGCAGTTTTAAGGTACCTTTTATATAGGACAACAGTTGAGGGAGTAATGCCTCAACTTTGCGTGGAGCAAACACAGGCTTACAAGCAGAGAGGGAGGAGGACACGCTGGATCCAGTAATTACACTGGGAATTGAGCATGTTTTATTGATTGTGAAAGGGCCAGGCCTGTCACCAAGCCTCCCAGTGTCTCCATGGTGTGTCTTAAGGGAGGAGCAGGCAGACTGGCCCTCCTGTCTCTTGACCAGTCTCACACCTCGTCATGGAGGATCAAGGTGGCTCTGTTTGGAAATGATTGCAATGATTAGTTACTTTTATAGAAACTGTGTGTTCCAAAACTGCATGTGTAGTTAACAGAAGGTGCAGTATGGCATAGACTCGTTCTGTTAGACATGTCATATTGACTTTATGTCAGGCTGATGTGGTCGCTCCTATGGCGACATACTGTTTGCGCATTGATTTATGTGTTACAAATGTTTGGTAAGCAACTTTCAGAAGTGCTGGACTGGTTTATATCAAATTGGACCAGGTGTATTGTATCAAGGTCTTTTAAAACAGTATTTGAAGCACATTGGATGTACAAACTAAGGATGCTGATCTGATACGTTTTTTTTTTGTTTGTTTTTTTTACAAAATGTAAGATTGGCGATCTGCGTAGAATTTATTAAGAAATGCTCAAGCGAACATGAAGCTATAACTACAGATCACTTCTTAAATACAAGTAAAGTCGAACGTGCTTTTTAGGCTTGTACACATTTGTTGTCTCATTGTCTTACGTTATTTGGAAGGTTTATGAAATTGCAAAATTTCAATGTATCGACCTCATAACAACAGACAGACCATACCATAACATTTCGTATAGCAGATGTCGCACAGTTTGTGCTGTAGGACCATTGGTGTTGTGAACAGGTACAAACCTTACAAATAGCTCAGAGCTTCTGTGAGCTCAGATGTTCAGACCCGATGCTGCACTCATTGTCCTCAGTGCATCCACACAGAAAAGGCTTCCCTTAGTGTAATTACATGGTACTCAATCTGTTTTCCCAGACCAAAAATAACCTGTTAGGCACCGTAGCTCATCCAATAGTGTTTTTTTACCTCTAGTTTCTAAAAGTTTGTTGTTGATCAGCTGTAATGCCAGTTTCTTCAAGCATTGTTAAACATGTAATAAAATGTATTCCACTATCCAAAGATGAAAAACAACCTCATGACCATCACATCACATTGAAATACTTTAATCGTGCAGCACATGTAGAAAGTTGCAGAAGTATCGGTGGTAGCTTTCAGCACATTAACTTACTGCTTTAAATGAGTAGAGGGTAACAGAAAACTGCATTTAATTTGTGACATTTGACCAATACCTGATCTGCTTAACAAAGTCAGTTTTGGCGCCAAGATCCGATCCAACAAATCGAATTGATGCTTCCCTCGAACAAACAAGGTTAATGACTCTTACTCTGCCTGTCATTATATGCAGAATTATATATATGACGTATTAAGGAGGGGCTTTTGCAGTCGAGTCGAAGTTGCCTCATAGCCTCGTGTTGTCCTGCTCCTGCTTCCAGGCTCAGTTTGTCCCCTTTCCTTTTCTCTTTTTTATATTTATCTCTTTGTCTCTGTTTCCTACACACATGTATACACACACATCCATACAGACACACAAAGAGCACATGATTTAGGCCATAAACAGATACTCTGTCTCGTTCTAACACTTAAGAGAAGTCAGAGTGTCATGCACAAACATGTCCTCTGCTACAATACAGACGTTGTTCTCGTTGGTAATCTGACCATCTTCTGACATGTCTATTGGGGTTGTGGTGCCAGCTGAAAATTTCCCACTTAGTTCTGGGGATTGAAATTGTTTTATTTAATCTACAGTGGAGTATGTTGTGATATGAGCAACTGCAGCATTAGACTAGAGGGATTATTCAAATTCTGAAAATTAATTTTTGTCAGAAAGATGTTTCAGCTTTCGAATAACTTCTGATGAATGCGGACACTAAGTTGGGAGCGCGGCACACCTGCAGTCTGAAGGCCCTCTCAGCTTGTCATTTCATATCTGTGTAAGAGAAATGTCATGACACAGTCTATTATGCCTCTAGACTTGAACTGTCCCGCTGTGACAGCTTGTCTGTATAAAGAGAGGAAAAGATGTGCGCATGTGTGTGTATATGTGAGTGTCTCGATTCTTTCTGATATATGGTTTCACTGGACTTTTGTAAAATGAGCAAGACTGCAGCATTTTGGAGGAGCAGATCATTATTGTAGATGTGAAGCACTGCTTATACTAATTTTACATTTATGAGCATTCACAAACGAATGCCTCAACAGATGATTACAGATTAGGTCACCATAGATAAGCTCCTCTAAACCAGCACCAGATTCATACATAGGCACACTCAAGATTGCTGGTCTTTATATTAACTTAATAAACACACAGTGAATTGACCAGCATACCTCCCATTCCAGTAAATTCACTGAAGGTTTCAATATTATATAAACACAACAAACCTTTACGAAACTCTCAAACTTTCAATTGCTTTCAACGAGGCTCAGGTATGTCCTTGGAGGAGCTGAACCCCTCCCTGACCTCCCTCCAATTCGAACACTGCTCTCTGTGTGTGAATAAAATGGTGAATGAACGAGAACATCATCATTCTCCTAGGCTTGCTGTGATGTGGTTTGGGGAAATTCTTTGTGGGGGTTCAAGCGGTTGCCTTCTTGGCCCAGACAGCCGTGCGTGGGTAGTTAGCGAGGTGATCTCAGTAAAGTTTGCCTTCAGTGGAGCCCCGATTCAGACAGCCAGACACCATAATGCCAGTCCATCTGTAACCCATAATGACTGTGTGCCACTGGAACTGGTCATTTTCGTTTTCACTGCCAATTCGGCCCCTGGCTTGCTCGCCTCACAACTGCTGACTGCATCTAATGGCCTGAGTTGTTAACCTTTCTACATTTGCACTCATAGGGGAAATGCAGTTGTTTAGACATTTTCTATTTGCTGGGTGTAAGTGATGGATGCCCCTCCAGGGAGGGGGCTATATCTCTTCTCGCAGAGAAGCACAGACAGGACAGAGTTAGATATTCCCTGGGGAGCAGCGCAGTCTGATCCACTGGCCAGGTTACAAGCTCATGTGGGAATATAGCCCCCACCGCCCTCACCCCCCATGGCTTCTCATTCAGCCCAGGAGATTTCGGCTACTGTCAACCCCAGACTAGGTGCTCTCTTAATCATTTTAAGCGCACGGTTGGTATCAGGACGGGTCAGCTTAGAAGGAGTAAGGAAATGTTGCTGTTCTGTCTCTGCAGGCAGTGGAAGATAGACAAACTTTTTTGCTGATGTAAACTTAGCTCTATCATAACATATAAAAAAGAAAATACAAGTTTGACATTTTGGGAAATAGATGTATTCGCTTTCTTACCTAGAGTTGATGAAATGATTTATACTAGTCTCATGATTGTATGGTAAAAATTAAGCTTAGGCTTAGCACAAAGACTGGAAACAAAGCTAGCCCGGCCCTGTCCAAAGGTAATAAAATCTGCTGGCAGCAGTTACCAATTAACACATTACATCTTGTTTGTTTAATCCATACAAAAACAAAAGTGTAAAAACAACAATTTTCCATTTTATGGTTATGCACTGGATTATTTTTTGGCTAGAACTACCTGGTACATAACTGCCCATAAAACAGGGAAGTATCACTTTATGCTTTTTTTTTCACAGATTAAACAAACAAGATATAACATGTCAGTTATTGAGCTTTAGAGGTGCTGGTATGTGTATTCTGTGATTGTTGGACAGAGCCAGGTTTGCTGTTTCCAGTCGGTGTGCTAAGCCTAGCTACCAGGTTTTTGTATTTGATTGGCAGATATGAGAGTGGTGTTACTTTCCATCTAACTCTGCAGAAGTGTATTTCCCAAAATATTCCTTTAGAGTATTGACTTTTAACACAGCCTTTAGAATGAACAAATGATTCACCATTAATGGTTCCAAACAGAGGTAAAAGTGTTTTGATTATTTAGATTATTTTGGAGAGTTGGTGTCACCAGCGCTTATTGTCATTGTCTGCATGTATGAGTTCAATCATGTACAGTTCAATGCAACTAGTAAGTGAGTTTTGCACAGTATAGCTGCTGCCCTGTAAGCTTGAAGCCGTCTTTCATTGACCTCTGCTGTGGTTCAAGTGCAGCAGCCAAGCAGATAAGGTTTACACCATGTGGGTCTCATACTTTCTGAATGTGCTTGAGAACAGAAAACAGAGCCTCCGGTGCTTTGAAGTGCCTAAAGAGACATTGTTGAGTGTCAAGTTAACTTTCTGTTCCCCCCTCTCTCTGTCTTCTGTCTTCTGTTTTTGTCCTCTTGCAGATTGTGGTGTGGTCTGCTGAAGAGCATATTGCGAAGAAAGAAGAAAGAGAGTATACAAGAAGAGTGACTGTTGCACGATGTGCTAGGAGAGTGGGAGAAGAAATCGTGTTGTTTTTCTGATATTGTTGAGGTGTCAGAGAGACCGGAAAGGACGCAGGCATGGGGCGGAAGAAGATACAGATCACCAGGATCATGGATGAGAGGAACAGGCAGGTGAGTGTCAATATTTGATATGTATTTATTTAAGTTTGTATCTGGAGCACTTTTTTGAAGGTTCAAATACAGTTTTTTGAATAAATATTATTATCATACTAGGGCATTTCTTAGCTTGTTTTACAAGATGTCTGCTCTGTACCTATCTGAAGGTTACAGTCGTCTTCTATTTTCCTTTTTGCCTGGGACCAGAGTTCAGCAGCTGTCATGGTGTGCATGGATCTAAACAGACATACCTCCCTCCCTAAAGTCCCAGCCAGCTGAACAGGGACCATGACATTTCTTTGTCAGTGCGGTCATATTTACAGACATGATTCCCCTGCCACCCTGCAATTTCAGCCAGAGAAGTTGATGAGGCAGCAGGAGCACTGGGCTGCAGCGGGGGCCTCATGGCGTGGGAGTGAACTGAGGGTAGCGAGGAGCACAGCGGGCCGCCTGTGGCCTCCCCACACTGTAGGGCTTGTCCCCTGGCCTGGCAACATGGCTGGGCCCCTTCGCTGTAGCCCTATGTGTTTGCAGCTGTTTGGTAGTAATTAGGAGCAGCCACTGCACCACGGCACCCTCTCATTTGCAGGGTGGGTCAGCAGGACACACAGCACCCTTCTCTGCCTGCGCTGCACTGGTCCCTGCTAGCCGCAGAGATGGAGAGAGCTGGAATTCACTCTGTCTGCTCACGTTATATATAAACTCCTAAACAGCAAAACACTGTACAAAACAGCCTGGGTCTGTTTGAAACAAGAATAACAGGCTTGGATATCTATAGCAGGAAGGTTGGGTCCGTTTCTTTTTTAGCTATGCTCCTTTTGATTTAAGAGCTAAGTTGAGGAAGCGTTAGCACAGTTTTTGACGAATTATACCAATTAATGAAGACGCGTAGTTTTCCCGTAGCTAAATAGACCGCATCTTGTTAGCACTCCCTCAAAATATAATTTGCATTCTTTCACATATGGAACCACCTTTTTGCTGTGCACACAGAAATATAATGGAGGTACAGTAGTGCTTACTCTCCTGAGGGTATTAACATGATACGGTGCTAACCAATCCGTACTCTGACCCTGTCTCTGTCAGTTAGTGTGAGGCCAGCAGTTCAGCCAAGTGCAAAACAAAAATCCACACTCTGGGTGAATTATCAGTATAACGACACCTGGCTCTGGGTGGGATCCAAATAGGACAGCAGGAGAGGAATCACCCCTGTCTCCTTGCTAGTATCTACACTGCATGCATTGACCTGTGACATCATGGAAAAAAAGAGAAAATTACATGAAAACAGTTTGGCGACTGTTTGCCAGGTGAGCATGTTAACCCTTCAGATGATCCGTTCTTCATACCGCCTATATGAAAGGATAAAGGGAAGACATTTAGGTGTATTGTTTCACAGAAAAGTGGAGCTGCAGAGAGAGACGTTGCTTATTATTAATGTGTCTGCTTCAGATTTTAAATGTCTCACTGTATAATTTGTGAGAAAGTTTATCAGCTGAACACAGGCATTTCAGCTTGCATTTAGTTGGTTTTAGCTGGCTCAGCAGAGAATCTGTTATGACAATAGGCCACTGTGCTAAAATAAAGCTTTGGTATCAAGTGATGTATGCATGTGTATCTTTCTTTCTTTTTTTGTGGGCCATGGAGCGCACAGTGCCATCTCCCTGGGGCGTGCTCCTAACCAAGGGGGAATAGCCATTAGCATATGGTCCCCATTGTCGGCAGACAATTTGAATCTTTATCTACGCCTCTCTGCTGCTAGCTATCCATACTAGCATTAAAATGAAAGAAGTCCTTAAGTGGGCTAATTAGATAGTATTGCTATATGGGATGTTGTGTGGGGACAACGGGGGCTCACTTACATTATCTCTACAAGTGCTTTAAGAGGGCTCTTAACCTTTCAGGATTTATAATACAGAGTGTGGCAAAGGCTGAGGAGGTCTGTAATGGCACAATCTATCAGGAATTGTGAGTGCAGAGTTTAGACAGACAGTGAACTTTGCTGATATGTTGTTTTTTTGTTTTTTTTTATTTTGCTCCATGTCATTACTTAACCTCGTGTAATGACAACTCATTTTCGTATTTCAGAATAATGAAGTGCATTGTGCAAAAGTGACAGGTAAGATAAGATAACAGTTAAAATATTGCACAGTTGCATACATCATGTGCAACTGAGACCTTTTTCTGCAGCTTTATGTTCACACAAAAGTGTGTGTCTCCTGTGTGGCCTCATAGAGGTGTACAGAATGAGAAATGAAGGCAGCAGAGGTCCTGTCATGCATACTGTAGGATGGTAAAGAGCCAGTTCCCGAGCCATGCCGTACATAAGTGATGGACCTACAACACAGCGACACAGTCATCAGCCAATGATGTGCTGATTTTAAATGAATGCTAGATAACGAACAGCAACAGCCCTGGTTGGTTGTCCTTATTTACAGTATTATCATTTTTTACCTTTTGAGTCATGGACAGATGCACACATATTCATCATACACTAATACATTTTCATCATCTCTATTTGTCTTTCTATCGTAGCCACACACACAGTGGAGTGGTGGTGAAATTTGGCCTTCAAAAAGAGGGGAGTATCTGTTGTGTTTTGACTTGACAGGGTTGGAACTCGTGAACTGCACAAAATAACAACAGCAGAGTGATTGTCACTGAGTGAGCACTTTCAGGGTCTTTCTCCTTCTCAAAGCAGCTGTCATGGTGTGCGTGGATCTACTGGGAGGGTACACATTAGTCTTGTAGGTTAGTGAAGGGAATAAGCTGGCGTAGCCTAGTGAACAGTGTCTAGTGACGTCCTCTGGATGCCATTAAGCAGGCTCACTGGGGGTAATTGCCCAAGTCATTAAAAGTTTGATGATTTTGCTGCTGGGTGGAGGGTTGCCTGCCCTTGCTGTTGCTCATTTTGGTTTTTATACTGGCACTTCAGATGCCTGTAGGCATGGAGCAGCTCTGTCCCTCTCTCTCTCTCACTTCCTCTCCAGGGAACAACACAGCGCATACCTCCCATTTTTTAGCCTTTACCATTCCTGAAGTTCTGAGTGGTTGTCATTATTTTTATGACAGGTAAAAAGCTTATTGATAGACCATGGACAGAAAAGAGGAACACTGTTAAATGTGACAGCCACTGCATATATTATCATTGTTCAAGATGATATGTAGTTTCCATAAAACTGTGCTGAAGCAGCAAAACATGAAGTTGGGTGATGATGATTGTATTTTTTCTGTTAAGTGTTACGGAAAAGATACCTTGTAATGCATCCCCAAAATCTCCCACTTTTAGATAATACAGAATTATTTACAATTTTATCACCACAGCACACTGTCTCTTATGACGGTTACAGTTTTCAATAAATAGAACAAATCACTTAATCTGGATCATTCTTGTTATTGATTAGAGATATTTCTAGGAAACCTACTTAGGCTTTGTTAACGAGCATGTCATCCACTCGACTAAACAGGATCAGTCACAGCTACTGTAGGTTTCAAGGTCAATTCCACCCAGTGGACAAGGCCTTTGTGCCCTCAGTTGTCCACATGGGGGTCCTGGGGCTGTCCTCTCTCCCAATGAGAGCTGATCCAGGCAGACAGTCGTGGTGGCCCTGGCCTGTCTCCCAGGCCTGCACTCTCTGGCACTGCGTAGCCAGGGCAGCAGCCACAGGGCCTGGGTCACTCTGCCAGCTGGTGCCAGACCTCTCTGACTCTGAAGCCCGCTCTCATGTCTGCCATGGGTGCTGTCAGAGGTGACATGAGGTTCTAATAAGGCCGCTAGCTCCTCACCCCTCTGAAGGTGTTAGTGACTCAGGCATCTCCTGCCATGGCCCAGTCACAGCTGCACTCTGAGTCCCAGATGTCTTGTTTGTCATCTTGGCACCTCTGCCTGAGGACAGACATTGATAGACCTTATGATTGACACATGAACTCGGCATGTATGTGTGTGTCTGGGTTTGTTGTAGCATATGTTATTATATACTATACGATTTTTTGTGGCAGGGTCTGTTTTGTGTAGGATGACAATGTTAAACCAAAAACTGAATATAGCAGTTGAAGCATGACTGACATGCACATATGCTCACGCTACAGAGTTTTAGATGCATTTATCTCAGGACACACTCAAGTTAACATTGCATTTGGCACACCCAGCTACCATGTAAACGAAAATCTGTTAACTTTGCTCAGCATGTTTACCAACTCAGCCAGCTTGTGATTATTTTATTTCACGAAGCAATTAGAATTAGTAAGCCCAGTTTCTCAAGAAGACAAATGTCCTTGTTCTAAAGTGCTTTTATTTCACCTTGAGTTTTATTTTACCAGTTCCTAAGAATGTAGATTTCGATCAATAACCACTCCAGAACTTGCTTATTTAGGCAAATAGGGTGAACCTGCACTGTCTCTTAGGGGGATATTGCACAGTTTTCTCTGCTGCTAATATGATTGGTGGATTTTGACAGAAACATATTGCATAGTGCAGCTCGAAACACTTTGTGGGCTTTTTAGCTTGCATCTAAAATTTGTACCCAAAGTGTAAAAAGTCTGCATAAAAGAACTGAATTACCAAGTTCAATTAAAGCTCAGTAAAAACATCTTATGGAGGTGGGACACTTGGGAAGAAGTTGGAAATGTAGAAAGTGTGAATTAGGAGCAGAATTACCATCTCATCTTGACATTGTGAGAGCTTCTTAAAAGGTCAGGGTTTTCAGCCTGACATAGTCTAAATGAAGTGCTGGTGTAGTCACTGATCTGTCTGGTATTGTGTGAGCTGTTATAATGACCTTATCAAAAGCAGAGAAAGTTGGAATCACTCCAGTTTATTGGAAGTTTAAATGTGACCTCCCTTCTCTTTTGTCCTGACATTTGATTTCACAGAACTGCTGTAAGATGCAGTGGTACAGTTGTACAACACAGTTTTACAACACCAAGGCTAACCCTGTCATTGTAAATTACATGAATTAGTCAGGAACCTAGACTACATGTGCACCACATCTTACTATAGGAGCGACTCAGATTTTTTTGAACCACATTTAGTGTCTTTGTGGGTGTCTTTGACTTGGTGAACCATAGGACAGCTCCGCCAGTGAACCTCCCACTTGACCTCAAGGATGTCTGTGGTTTTCCACAGTCTCAACAGTCACCCCAGAGAAGATGGGGGTGGATGGAGGTTTTATGTTGGTCTTAACGCTCAGGGCTGTTTTGTGTCACGACTTGTGTTACGTATTCTAAAAACTAAAAAGTAGATAAAAATGTACAAAACACCCTCCTTCTTTCCCTATGAAAGGTAACTCCAATACAGAAAGAGTACACAACTAAAATTCTTATGAGTAATGTGGTCGTCACCTTTAATGGCAGTGGGAGCAGCAGCTGGCTTTTGTAGAGGTGCTGTGTCTCGGGCTGGGGCAAGGACCAAGTCTCAGTGCTGCTGCTGAGATTGAAATGAAGCGGTGCCTGGGTCAGCAGCCCTGCACTCAGCACTCTGCCATGCATCCAGGTGGAACAAAGTCCTCGCTCAGCGTCTCATCCTGGGCTTCCTGCTGAAAGGTGACATCTCCATGGCTTAACAGCCACATTCATCTGCTAAAGAGCATACAATTTGTTAATCATTTTCCCACATTTTCCGTGCCTTCCAGTTGGTTAGGCAAACAAACACATATGCAAGCAGGCAAATGAGTGAGTGGGCAGCCCTGGTGTTTAGTCAGAGCAGACTAGTATCAGCTGGGTAGAACTGCAGGTGCTCTAAGTGGGTAGAAACAGACCTGAGACTCAAATAATATCCCCTTGTTGGCCTCCATGCAATGATCCATCTTGAGAAAATCATCAGGATGACACTTACAAAACCAGAATGCTCTTTCTGCACCTCCAAACATGTCATTTGGTTCAGCTTCTCTTGTATTTAAACCTTGTCATTTCAAGACATGTCGTTTTAGAATCTGGTTTGTCATATGAGCTCGAGTAGCATCGCTGCATTGAATAGAAAATGACACGAAGACAGGCTCCGCCATGTCTAGAGCAGGAATAATGGTCCTGTGTAATTACCTGTAGTGTGGAAGATTTGAAATACATTTATCACAGTTGGAGTGACCCCACTGTATCAGCAGTTACATAGACACTATGCAACACATAGGATTATAAAGCATTATACCAGTTAAAATGAGGGTATAGCCGCAAGCTGTGACCAATTAAAGTTGAACAAAGCCAGCTCATCTGCTCAACTCCTCTCTTAGTAGGTCAGTGAAATTGATGGAGAATACAGACACATGAACTCCTCTGTGGCTCTGAGCACAGCTTGTGCAAGCACATTCACAAGCCAAGTTGTATAATACACATTTAACAAAACACATGCACTAAAGAAAAACATGATTCTGAAGCCATATTTTCAAATATACAAATTTCAAAACTATTTTCTGAAAACAACCATTACAAAACCAGAAAGCGCATTTCTGTCCTCCCTCCTTGTGACTGATGTTTTTTAGTTTGAGAAATGACTGTAATATACTGTAAAGAGGTGGTGTAACATAATGACATGTGTGTATGGGTCTGAAGCAACCACAGAGACAGAGCAGCAGAGATACAGGACATAAAGTCACTTTGCAGAGAGGGTTGCGTTACCACAGGAGTGATGTATGACCTGAAGTCCCATCTGAGGGCTCATGTAACAAGGCTTATGCTGCACTACAGAGATAGCTTTCCGTATATGGAGTCAGGGGCTACAGTAATGTATGGACCCCTGTTGTTGCCAAAGCTCTGACTCAGCTCGCTGACTCGTGCCTCTAACCCTGACCTCTGTCCTGATAACTAGACATTTCAGACATGCACTATGTCATTGCAATCATTCCTAAAGGAGGAATGATCTTGTTATCTGTCACCTTGGTTACAGTAACATTGTAATATAATGAGACCGTTTATACTGTATAAACAGTATTTGCTTTTCACACTTAGCGTAACTCTACTCAGAAGAAAACATTTTCAGTATTACAATGTCAATGGTGAAAATACATTTACTCCATTGCTTTACAAGTAACATTTGTAGGTACCTCTATTTTTAGTTTTATACCACAGCATTTATCCAAAAGTTACTTTGCAGATTGAGATTTTACCTACAAAACATGTTGATGTACAATCTTTTGTAAATGCAGCTACTTAAAACATAGTATTCTTACACTGTGATATTACTACTTTTACTTAGCTAAATGACATTTTTTTCTGATATTATTTTGAATAATTGTGACAAACTCTTTTTGGGACCATTAACACTATTCTTAATACCCACCCAATCTGCTTCTCATGATGCTTCCTCAGAGACCTTTCTCCATTTTTTCTTGACAAGATTGTGATCATTAGAGCACACATCTCACCCCCTTCCTATGACCTATCCATCACTGTCACTTGCTCTGCTGTTTTTAACCAGTTTGAGCCTGTGTCTCTCTCTCCCCCCTTAAGAAAATTATTGGTTGTATGAAACCTTCAACGCAACCCACAGATGTTGTTCCCCCATGCTTTTCGGAAGAGATTTCAGAGACTATTGGATCAAACATCAAAATAATTACAACAATAATGGTCTCACTTCAGGTGCACCAGCTAATTCTAAGCATGCAGTAGAGCATGCTGGACACCTTCAGCAATGTGTTGACATTAAAATTACTGCTCTTGAGTGGTTCAGGTCTTACTTGTTTGACAGATGTTTTTCTGTCAGCTTTGGTGCCCTCCTCAGTGACTCTCCCTTGTGGAGCCCCTCAGGGTTCTATTCTTGGGCCAATTGTTTTTTTTCCTTTATCTACTCCTCTTAAGATCCAAAATATGGCATCTCTTTCCATTGTTGTACAAACGACACCCAAATTTACCAGCCTTGAAAATGAAAGATGCAAACTCTTTAAAACCATTGTTGGACTGTCTCAAGGACACCAAAGCTTGGGTGACCTTATTTTTTTTTACCTTTAATGAGAGAAAATAAAACTTAAGTCCTGATATTTGGACGAAGTAGAGCCTGTGATGCCCCTCATATGGGCCGCCTGTTATCCTGAAGCCATATGTTAAACCCAAATCTGCATGTGATGATGGACAGTGATTTTAAATTGCACAGATAATTCAACAATCAAATCTATCTTTTCCCAGCTGAGACTCAAGTAAGGTCAAGTCATTTTTACCATTTAGTGATTCTGAAAGCTTTATACATGATCATATCTTGACGTGACTTGACTACTGTAGTGCTCTTAATGTTGGTGTTAGCCAGGCCTCTGTCTCACACAAGCAACCAGTCCAGAACGCTGCAGCTCATTTTTTAACAGGAACGCAAAAGCAAGACACACATTTGCCTTTTACTGGCCTTCCTTCACTGACTCCCTGTGCATTTTAGGATTGATTTTAAGAATTTATTGTTATTTATTGTTAGCTTACAAATTATTAAATAGGTTAGCTCCAACCTTTTCCTCTGACCTGTTACAACCATACGTCCCATCAAGGTCACCCAAGTCCGCTGACCAGTTTCCTCTGGTTGTCCCAAGATCGAGGTTGAAGCACCGGAAAGATCAGGCATTTGCAGTTGTAGGACCTAAACTCTGGAGCGAGTTACCTCTGCATGTAACGCTGGCCCCCTCACTGCCTGTTTTTAAATCTTGCCATAAGAAGTATTTCTATTTCTTGACTTTTAACTCAGTATGAGACCTGCCTTTCTTCTTCTTATGGTCTTGTTTCTTTTATCATTTTTCTGCCCTTTTTGTCTTTTAAATTGGTCTATGTGTTTCTATTGTACTGTTTATATTTTTGCTATTCAGATTGTACAGCACTTTGGTCAACAGTTGCTGTTTTTAAATTTGCTTTATGAATAAATTTGGATTGGAGTGGATTGAAACATTTACATATGTGGAAATTGCATGTAGATGTACAAACGTATATTTTGTTTCACTTGACTTTGATCTTCTTTTTAATGTCTCTGTAATGGATGGTTTTGTTTTCTGTGTGTTCTCAGGTTACCTTCACAAAGAGGAAGTTTGGTCTGATGAAAAAGGCCTATGAGCTGAGCGTACTATGTGACTGTGAGATAGCCCTCATCATTTTCAACAGCTCTAACAAACTGTTCCAGTATGCCAGTACAGACATGGACAAAGTGTTGCTGAAATACACAGAGTACAACGAACCCCATGAGAGCAGAACCAACTCTGACATTGTAGAGGTGAGTGAGTGTCGCCTTCTTACTTTGTGAGGAAAAACTTCTTTCACGTCATGCCTTCTCCGTCACTGTGATAAAGCATATTTTCTCTTTTTTAGGATTTCTCTTACAAAACCTATATTTAGATTTAGCAGATTTTAGATGATTGTTTTAGAACTGGATTCAGATTATTAAATACATTTACTCTGTGATAACTGTAGGTTTAAATGCTTTGTGAATTCTCTAAGGGTAATATTTGAAGCAAAAAAGAGTGAGGAACAAGTAACCGTTTCCTAATGGTCACCATACAGATAGGACACAGGAGGTCTGCATTCTCTGATAAGTTCAGCTTCTCTTGTGCACATCAACTGACGTGGAAAACCTATCTCTGCACACACATGCTCATAGTAGCCACTGACAACCATTGCTGACTCTGTTTCCCATTGATACTGTACCTGGAGGGCTAAGTTCTCTGGCTATTCCTCATTACGCACCATCAGTTTGGCTATTGCTGCAGTGAAAATGCAGTGTTTAGTACATTCCATACTGCTCTATAAAACTCAACATGCACTTGGGTTTCCTGGCAGCTCCTGCATGCCCGGCGACTAGCGGAAGAGTAAGCCACTTGTTATGCCAGCATACAAAACTGTCAGCCAATAGTGTAAAAGCCAAAGTAAATGAGAATGATTAGGGTTGCATCCTGTTCCAATCTTTCATTGGCACACGTGTGGTTTTTCAGCTTATTCAAGATCTGCTTTAAGAGGCTGGTATCTTCATTCTCACTAAATGAAAGCATATACAATGTATGTTAATGCCTTTTGATAAAGTTACAACGCTACTAGTATGAAGTTGCATTAATTTTTATAGCTATTATTTAAAATACACTTAAACTAGTCTCTTCCGCACTGAGATTTTATTAGGCAATGTAGACTGCAGCATCACAATACTTTTACTGCCACCTGCCCACTAAAACATACAGCATTTTTATTGCTGCTGCCCAATTAAGAGACATTAAGGATTTAAGATGGGTGAGATTGAGAAATTTCAAGAATCCTAGCTTTGGAAAAGACTTTCACTTGGAGGAATTAGTGAAATTACATGCAGCATAAAGGAGTCAGCTGTGGCCCATTATCTTTTATTCATGCTGCTGCTGCTTGTGAATTACCTGCTTGGCAGAGCTGCAGAAGAGTGCTCTGGCATCCAGTAGACTCACGCAGTCACTCCTCCATCAGGGGCCCTCAGAGCAGAGCAAGGGCTCACCTGCATAAAAAATACATGGATACATTCCTCACTTACGTAACAGTGACCACAAATTTGTTTTTTGCCGTGACTCTGGAAGCCGCCTTATTTTAAACGAGCAAACACAACAACATCCCTTACCCAGAGTCATTACGGTGTTATTCATCTCAGACTGTTGTATCTCTATTTATCTGTGGTCTACTGATGTATGTTTATGTTTACAGCATGGTGTAACTGAAATGTACCTTGTGCACAATGTTGTACCAGTGGTCCCGTGCTGTTTTCCCACTTAGCCCTTCTGGCTACTCTCAAGGAAGCTGCCCCACTACACAAAGGGCGAGAACAAGCCACTGTTGTCCCCGCTCACTCGGCCAGCATCTTTGCAGACATGCACAAATCCCCCTCTGCCTGCTGGCTACATGGTCAAGGTTCAGAAATGAAGAAGCGGAGCAGAAGTAACCAACCCAATCCACTTACCAGCATCACCACACAACCCAACAGTTTCCTTGCTAGAGAGTCGGTCTCTGAGGTGGTTGATAATCTGTAAAGCTATGATTTGATCATATTTTAAGAGAAAATCCTAACCTGAGAGTGCCACTTTTGGTGAAGTCTTTTCAGGCTTTGTGCTTCTGCACAACTCTACAGTTGCACACTCCATGGAGGAGCTGATGCATTTGTATTGATGGGAAGAATCCACCCCTCCCCATTTATCTAATGAAATGGGCCTCACATGAGGACACTTACACTGGACACTTATCTAAGATTTTAAATTGTGTTAAACCAATCTTTGCCATGCAAACAATCATGTGCTCATTTGTCCGGTTTGGGAGGCCAGAGAAACCCTCTTCCACTTTTCATTGGGAAGATCGTTCCGTGTGAGAAACTAAATCAAAGGTCACATTCCTGCTCAGTAGTACCATCTGTAGATAAAGGCTGAGCTGTGCAGTGTGGAAGAACAGTCTCCATGTTTTCCACAGATGGATGCATGCCTGGGCCACAGTTTGATAACCCAGTGGAGGGCTATGGACTTTGTCTCAATCTTGGCTTGCAGTCCAAAGCAGAGCAGTAGGCTCAGATTTCTTCTGTGTGTGTTGTGGTGTGTGCCATGGTCTTACCAACACTCCAGGCGACAGGTGAACTGTCATATGAAATCTCTCTTTTTATGCATTCACCTACGTGCTACACAAACCCTCTTGATTTTTAAACATTTCTAAACAATATTATGGTGTAATGTCACCGATTTAGTTTTTCTTAGGTTATTTACTTAAAAAGATAATTATTTCTAGTATTATTTTCAGTAAGTGCTCACTCTCATAAAAATCAGCAGTTTTAGCTTAAGGTAAACTGTAGGTGAACTTCTTTCGAGGGCTGCATTTGCTGTATTTTTATTCTTCTGTGATGCAGAAGAGTAACATGACCAAATGTTAAATGTGGTATTTAAAATGGTTGTATTACTGTGAACCAAGGAGCATTCATGACTGAAGGTTTTATGGTGTTGTTCTTATTGTGCTTCGTATTGAGTTCTGTTTATACCACAAATGAAAATGCTGCCGTTAGTCATTAGATTAATCTAATAATATTTACTCTTCCTCCCCTCTCCACCAGTGGAGCTAATGAGATTTTGCTCATGCTCCTCTATAACCTCACACCGTTCTCCAGCACACAGAAAGATCACTGTGTCTCCAGGAGAAACCTTGAAATCAGATAGTAACTTCACAGGCATCATTTGGCATTTATCTGTCCTCTCTTTGAGCAATTCAATACAATTAAGGTATATGGTATGGATTAGGATAAATCAGGTTTGCAGGAGCACGGAATCAACATTAAATCAACACTTAAATGTAATCTTATAAAATCAGGCTTGTGAATAAGCTTTAACCCAATTTGAGAATGCAATTTTACTCAAATACCAATGCCTTGTAATTGTAAATAACTGGACTGCACCATATGCAAAGCATTGACTTTTCGCTGCTCTTTTTTCTAAATGTCTTTTACCCTGAAGATTTGTGCGAGTAAACAATCCAAGATCATTCATAGGGAAATTCTGCTTATCTTCCTCATAATAAATAGGGGTGGCCATTGTTAATGTGACTTGCGAAAAACAGACGGTTCCTTCTCTATTTATGAAGAACCAACCCGTCTCACAAGACCACTGCAGCAAGAGGAAATGAGCATAAGATTATCAGGTAATTTTCATTGGGTATTATTTCATGGTCTCTGTCAGCTGTTGTTATCAATGGAGCTGTATTAATCATTCAATAAGATATGTAAATTTTGACCATTACTGAATGTCAAAACCTGTTCTTTCCTCTGAATCACATTTATTTTGTGCGTGAATTTCACGACTGCCCTTTGCAGATTTTACTGTGACAAAAGCTACGTACACAGTCACAGCTTTGGGTTCAGTTTGTCGTCATGCTCCATATTCTGCATATTATTTTATTTACCGATGGAGACAATCATTGCATTAAGCAGTTCTGCTTTAAAAGTGCATTTTCAGCAACTTACAGCACAAAGAAAATACATGTTATTGCCAGTTATGGAATAAATCCCTTACAGTGCTTTGGGCTGAATGGGCACCAGGAGTTTCAGACAGGGGATGTTTATGTTGTCAATCAAAGGCTGAGCAGTGATTAAGACTCATTTCTATCTTAATGAATGCAAATTGGCACATCTGCTATGGTGGGCTAGCTGTCCAGACTCTTCAATTAGCATGATTGATCAATTATCCTCCTGCTGGTGGCTCACTGGAAATGGAGGCTGGGGAAGGGGTGGGGGATAGGAAGAAAGATGAAAGAGCATGAGAGGGAAAAAAAAAAGGAACAGAAAACTGTCCAAAACCTGCACTCAATAAATCGGATTCTTTATTTGATTAGACTAAAGGAATGATGGAATAGAATTTTACTTAAAGAGGGCTGTCACTCATAGACAGCGATAAGTATAATTAAAAAAGCTGTCTTTTTATCTTTGAACATTCTTTTAGACGGTATGTTAGATACGTTTCCAGGGTTGAAACCTAAAAAAGGCAGGTTAGAGATCAGAAGGTGATATTTCTCACATTAAAAGCGATATATGTATTCTGATTAGCAAAGTTAAGTTTTTAACGGGTTATATGGTTTTGAATAATAATCACGACTTTTTAAAATTCATCTGTTTTTTTTGGTTGCCATTCCCATTGTAATACATCAACTTTACATGAACAAAAGCACAATTTACATTTTAAACCTACGTCTGATTCTCCATCAGCAGATTTTCTGATCAGATATTCCTATGAGAACTGAGCCTCAGCCATGCAAATATTCAGTAGAACCGAACTCTTTCAACTCAGAGGTCTGTCGAGAGTATTGTGATGTGCAGCTTGTTTGTGCTTGTTTTAACAGTAAGCACAGATCTTTGAATATCAAAGCACACTGGTGAGTAGTAGCAGAGGCAGATTGTCCTGAGTGTGTACTTGTAATTGTGACACAAAAACATAACAGGATAGTCAAATGAAGCGCTGTCTGGCACATAGGGAAACTGTCAGTACTACTGTATTCTCTTATGCAATATTATTACAGTAGCTATAGTACAGCTAGCACTGTATGATGAAACTAGACTATTTGCATATTTAGTAAAACTCAAAAATACATTGATCATATAATAATGTGGAACAGCACTAACTGATACAAGCACGTGATTAACAGAAAAATTGACAGGTCTTCTGTCTAATAATTATCATATATAGTAACAATATAAAGATTCGGTGATTTAAATCAACCAGCAAAAATTCACTATATATAGTAAGTTTTGCATAGTAGACACGTGAAAATATCTATTTTTATAAAACACATCTTTTACATTGTTTGTGTGTGTGTGTGTGTGTTGTTTTACTTGTTACTCTGTGATGCCTGGTTCAACTCCAAGATAATAAATTATTCAGTTAACTCCAAACAACACACTAAATACAGTAACGTCCAGTTTCATTCTGGCAAACCTGCCAATGAAATTAGAAAAAAGAATGCACAGAAAAAGCTTCTCTACCTTTACGCATCTGTGCACCAGATTTTTGTTTTTTGTCCATTTTTGGAATAGCTCAGCCCTTGTAGACTTTAGCCCAGTAAAACCAACTATCCCTGACAGAAAGTCCTGCCAGTGCTAATTCAAAACAACAAATGTATTCTGGAACTTAAATAACTGACCAATATATGCCAAACTAAATTAATTCTAATTATTATTATCATCATTTCACTCAGTGTTATGAAAATAAAATAAGAAGACTAAATTACCAAGTCCACCAAAACAGCAAAGCAAAACGAAGGTCAGGGGCCCTTTCAGGTTGGACCAGACAGACAACACTCTGGGAACACCACAGTGCCCCCAGTATAAAGGGATACAGCAAATCTGCAGATGCATTGCCCTGTGTATGATACTAAATCTATTTTTTGGTGTATTTTCGGCCTATAGAATACAGTATTAAATGTTTGAAATAAGAGACAAAAACCATAGTTAAATAAATAAAGGAAAATAAGGTGTGATCTTATGAGCTCTTCTATGGAGCTCTTTGGTAACTTTTCATTGCTGTGGAAGCAATATTGTAATTTCAAAGATTCAGAGTTTATGCCGACCATTACAGTAGAGTTCTTGTATTTAATGAGTGACATAAGACGATAGCACTGTTGCATCAAGAAGGTTGCGGGTTTGAATCTGCCGCCTGGCTGGATGCAGTAGAAAGCCTGGGGCCTTTCTGTGTGGAGTTTTGAACGTTCTCCCCGTGCTTCCCTGGGTTTAAAACATGCTCGCTTTTCCCTACAAACCAGTGTTAATTAGACATGTTGTGTCTGCCATAGATTACAATTGTAACAAGTCATTGTCCTAGTTGTAAATATTTCCTTTTGTCTGACAAATCAAACAAAAAGCAGGTCTGTTCTTCAATGCCAATGGTGTCTGCCTCATGGTGTAGGAGTAAGGCAGGCTATTTAGGACAAACCTAGCTATTTCAAAAGTTTTCATGAATTACATATATTAACATATAAGTTAAGTGACTTCATTGTCAAGTCTTGATTACACTTAATATCCACCTCAAGTTCTTCACCATTGTATTTCTACTTCAGTGCTTCTCCCAACTATGCCATCATCATATTACCATTCTCCTTTCTGGTATTTCACCATAGTGCTCACAGCAGCAATGATGAGAAATCCCTTTTAAGCTAAATCAAATGTCATTGCTATTGACATAGACTTATTGGGTTGATGTTGATTTTTCAGGGCTTTCTAATATATATGAAATTTTCTGCCTGCCCATTTTTGATATTACAGAAAAAAAAAGTATGTGCACTTTTGGGCTCCTGTGATTTATTCAAGTGATATTGAAATGATTTTCCATATTTTCATTTTGACTGTAGGCCACACACAGTACTGTTGATTATCGTAAATATGATCGTATTACCATAAGTGTGATTACTATTATGGAACTTTTTTTTAAATTAATGGATGTGCACAATATCTGTGATACTGCTTTGTAATCAGGATGGGGTTTCTTCTTACGTACCCTCTGTATGCTGCCACATAAACTAAGCCTGTCAGTCAATCTGTTGTCTCTGGAGAGGATGGGCAGCCATTAATATGTGCTTCTGAAATCCTATTACCGCCTCTTCATTTGAGGCTCATATAAACACACCAGGATGTGAGCATGAGCTTGTTCCTCTTTCCTCTGTGCACAAAGTGTTTTGTGTACCTGAGAGCAGGCATTTAACCTTTGGGCCTGTGTTTTAGGCCAGGTCAGCTCCAGACCTAACTTGTGTTGCTAGTCAAAACAAACATGCTGGCTGTTCATACAGCACCAGCATCTATTTTCAGACTAGTGCAGTAGGACAAGTTAAAAATAAATAACTCACAAATGTTATAGTGAAAACAAAGAGAAAGCTTATCTTGGCCACAGGAATACTATACTTACAGTTATAGTATGAGGTTGCAATTGCATAGTAAGCCCTCATGAGTCTCACTTGCAGAGTAGAGAGATACCAATTAACAAGAAAAAATCTAAACTATAAGTTGTTTGTTGTTTAATGAATGTTCAACAATGCATTCAGATGCTTGTATGTATGAGTTATTTGGAAAAAAATGACTGTGGCACTGATCTTTCCAAAGTTTGGAACACCGTAGTGTAAATTCTACAGTTCATTTAATTTGTTATTACCCCCATCTTGGCATACAGCATTGCATCTTAACATTAATATCTCTGTTGAAGTGGTATTGGAGTAGTAACTGAGAGTTGTCTGAAAAGTCTTCTCCTGCCACCGTGAGTGAAGCAGTATTAATGGTTCTGTTGCGAGCAACATGCTGGGTTTCAAAGTGCCCCTTTTTATAGGACAAGGACTCCTTTTCCTCTGGGCTTTTAGTGAAAAAGGGTCACCAGTCCTCTTTTGTGGTTTTCTCAGTGTAATGAAACAGTTGTGGTAATGTTCATGCCAGTATATCACATACTATTCTGTAATACAGTATGTGTTCTGTGCTATAGAACTGAAACACAGTAAATGATATCTGATAGCTGTGTAATGGCCTTTGATTTGAACTGTGAAAATGGAGTTTGATTATTGGAATTAAATTTGTCATAAACTGCAGTATATCTGCTCTAAATGGGATTTTCTCCTGTAGGGCTATTCAACAGTTTTCTTTGAATTGCTGAATGGCTCACAGTAACTCCATTATCAAGAAATGCTTTTCTGTGCATTTTAGCCCATCACCCATCATGTATGATATCTCATTGTTTTATTATGTTTCTGCTCTCCAGTGTGTGCTGCTTGTTACCAGGTTACCGCTAAGAGATTTCAGCATGGCGTTCCTCAATGACGTCAACGCTTTTTCTACCCTCACAATTACGTTGTGTATGTCTCATTTCAAATTGGGGGTCTCTTAGAGAGCATGTAATGGGACATAACAACAATAGACCACAAGCTAAGGTGCCTTCTTCTAATCTCTGTGTTTTTCTAACTCTAAGGTCTTGAGTTAGATATGATCTTAAAATCTGGAACTTCAGTCCACTGCAGTTTATTCAAGAGAAAATATGTATGAAATATTTTTAAGCTGAATTATAAATTGCAGTATAACTTTTTTCAGTTCCTTTTCAAAAGTATTGCTGGATTCCTGTTTGAAGATGTGAGTGAAATATCCAACTTTTTGCAAATTTTTGTTGAATTTGTTTGATAAACTACTAAAATAGAGTTGATTTGTATGGACATAGCTTTTGCCTCCTACCTAGAGTGCTACCTGTTTGGTCATCCTAAAATGACAGCAGACAGGCATGACCGAACTCTATATAACTTACACACATGATATGACTTCTGATTAATGTGTCATCTGGTTTAATTTTTTGTTAAACATGATATGATGACATACTTTTTTCTCAATACACACCTTCATTCAACTTTTTAATCTGTTTTTTAAATCCCCTGAAAAATGTCTGCTGCTATACACAACATGCATTGCAGCCATTTTCTTAACTTCTTCATTGGCACAATACTTTTCTATGATGTTCCCTGTTCCTTGTCGGTAATACAATACACAACTGCTAGTTGTTCTAACATTTCGCGCATCATTTTTAATGTCTCAATCTTCCTGAAATTAAGATATTGCAACTATCATTGTTCCAGCAAGTAATGCATGCGTAGGTTCACTAGTTAATAACCATCGTACACCCGTCATAAACCTACCCACTCTAACCACCTGAAATAGGTCACATCGAGCTGACCTAATTTGGCTTGATCTAGTTACAGAGCAACAGTGATACCAGGTATGTAAAGATCATCAAAACCACAAGTCCACCATGTGTGTTCTTCAGTGACCTTGCAGGCTGAATGGCTGAAATGAGACCTTGATTTCGTGCACAGTGGCTTCTGTGAGTTAGCTCGTGCAGCAATCAGCTTGCCCTTGTGCCCCCCTCCTCCCACTGTGCGTGCTGTGCGGCCAACCCCTCCTGCCCAGGGGCGAGGACAGAGCAAAGCCTGCTGGGATGGGGGGGAAGGGAAGAGGGGAGGGGGGTTAGCTGGCACCGTGCCACCTTCCCCTGGCTGCCTGGCCTGACTGGGGGCAAAGAGGGAGGCTGCTGTGTCTCAGATTGATGAGGACAGGTCTGTGGTCTGGGTATAGAGTGTTGCAGAACAGACGTCCTGCTGGCACATCCTGCCCTCTCTGCCGCACGCCCCCCAGCCCTCCGTACTCGCCTTATCGGAACTCCTAATTGTCCTTATGAATATTTTAGAGGCGAGCAGGAATGGGAGTTCAGGGTTGGGGGTATGGTTTCAAGGGCCCTGACAGCTAATGATCCACTCAATGACCAGAGGGAGAGAGAGAGAGTGGGAGACAGACAGACAGGGAATAAAAACGGTCAGAAAGATTTTCAATAATCTTTATGTTAATGTTTTTTGTCTGGATTGTAATTTTCTTTGATCAGTTTTTAATGTGTGCCACCTTTTCTTTATGTGAAGTGGGAAAAGAGTGTGTGTTCTCATTCTTTTTAATCCGTAGATAATGATGACATTGGTTTGCCTTTATCCTCAATTTGTAGTTTAATTCCCTCTCGTCTATACTGAAAATATGCAGTCCGCTGATTGAGACTGTTCTCTCTGACTGTGGCGGCTAATAGCTTTGTCACATCAGTCATTCACCACAGTCTCAGAGCAGAGTGCTCTGAAGGGACTGCTCACTGCACAGCAATTGCCTCTTATTCAGTAAAATGGATGGGCTATATTTAATTGGTACTAGTCAGTCAAATGCAGGTAATAATGTACGATATACAACATAGAATATGATTAGTTTGTTCTCAGATCTGTCTGTCACTGCTTTAGATTTAGTGAAAATGACTCAATTTTGGATTAATAGGTCACTACTAGTCTGACTTTGATCTCACAGTTCATTATAATCTGTCCATTGTCATTGTAGTGTCAGGTGTGAATGATTCTCACTATGTACATTGTTCCTCTAACAGCTACAATACAACAATATCAAAATAAAATGCAGATGGTCGATTTGAGTGCTTGCCCCCTCCTGCTGCTCTTCCTGTCCACAGAGGAAGTAGACAATGGAATGAGCCAAAGGAAGGACATGAATCCAGCCTCATATCCTGATATCAGTCCACTCAGTAATGTGTAATGGTCATGAGATATGTCTGGGAATTAAAAGGGTCTCCTTATCTAATAGCCCCTCACTCCCACCTCACAATATGTGGTGGGAAATAAGGAAAGAAGGAGGCTTCCTACATCACAGTAACCTAGTGCTGGGCCATGCCATACAGTACCTTAAGACCAACCAAAGGAGGCTTTTATTCTCCGCAAGTGAGGAATACAGCACCACAGGGGAAAGGGAACATGGTGGTGGTGAAAGTCTCTTAAGATGTTATATAAGACCAGAAATATTCCTTAGCAGATAAAAGCCTTCATATCAGCCGCCTCCCCATGCTGATTTCCTAGTGCATTCACACTCAAAGAAGCCCTTTGATAAGCACATTAGATGGAACGGCCTGGACACAATGGTGATGTCATGAGGATTAGCACGCTACCTTGTGTAGTGTAGTGGTGGGCACAAGGGCTAATTCACAGCACTGCAGGGCGAGAGGCTGGGAGACCCGGCTGAAATGAGGTGAGGGGAGGCTGATGCACATCAACCAGTTAAAACATGGCTTCTATGTAGTTAAATCGAAGGCTGGAGTAAACACAGCGGTCGTGTTGTACTCCACTTTTGGAACATTTTGTGTAATTTGCCATTACACTGCAAACTGTCTTGCTTTTGAGGGGTCTGTAATCAGAGCTGTGGGCCTGTAATCAGACCTGTGGTGCACCAGTCACAGGTCAGGTGGTGCTCTGCCAATAGTGAAAGCCACTGTAAGTGAAAGGTACTGTGATTCAGGCACAATGGAAGGGACTATAGAAACAGCCTCTTCATGCCTTCCTTTCAGCCATCACCCCCACAATTTTGAAGTTCAGCTTTTATACCAAACCACTATCTTTCTCCTTTCACCCTGCCTTCTATTCACGCACAGTACTGTGCAATACATGAATAAGTTAAATGCAGAAAGCTCTCTTGACACAAGAGAGAGAGAACATCAGAGTGAAATTGTTTTCCAAGACTCACAGAAGCAGAGTAAATTGCTTGGGCCCGTTTCACTGAAAGTACTTCTCAAGAAACAGTTGATGTAGGTGGCTTACGCAATGGTTTGAGTTTTATTTTTAATCCATGAAATAGTGTTTGCTTCAATTTTGTAATAAAAGATGTGAATATAATGCTCAGAAGTATAGCCACAATTCCACAATGTCCACAATTGAGCTTAATGTGGGTAAGAGATGTAAAATGATGAACTGTCTGAAAAATTTGTATTATTTTAATAGTAAGTCTTAAGAGTATTCACTGGGCAGAATTGCATAAAAGAAAAGAATTTACATTGATATCAAATCAAAGTGGTATGCAAGGTTCCCTTTCACTTCACTAAAGCCTTGTGTACTGAACATATACTGCAAATTGGAGAGGCAATTACTGTGCTGAATGTTCCCCATGGTCACAGCTAGGTTAATAGTCAGGGCTCAGGTGGAGATGATGGATAGATGTTTTCTTCAGGAAAGGAAGCTGCAAGGCCTCCACCAATGGAAAACATTTTTTTAAAGAGTATGACACAAGCAAACTGACAGACACACATACATGTGCAAATGGACAATAGTGTCCAGTTGGTTTGACGTCAGCCACTCATAGTCTAATTTTTATTTGAAGAGCCAAATTTCTATCAACACAGGTTTGGACTGCTGTGAGAAAATAGCAGCTGGCCTTGTTCCCACTCATCTTTGTGAGCCTCTCAGGGCCTTATGAATAGATTACACAAGTTCCCTTGTCTATACTCTCTGCAGCCCCCCTCCTGCGACAAACAGCCCGTATCTTTCATCAGAAATGCTACTGAAAATTCCAACCTCAGCTGTATTCACAATCGGCCAACTTTACTTTCCAAAGTACAAACCCCACGACATGATTCGCCATTTGAGAGGCATTTTGAGATAGCTTTTTCAAATTATATGTAATGCAAAAAGGATTTTTCTTTTTTGCATCCTGATTGTTTTGTAAGTTACATTTTTTCTAGGTCAGAACACTGTAGTGGCTGGAGTCATCGCAGCATTGACATGTAAGAGCAAAGTTGATCTGGGGTCGGGTGGCCTTCAGGGCTCCATGTGGTCCCTTCTAAAGCCATGTCTCTGTGTGGCTGTGTCTGATTGGCCAGCATGGGGAGCCAGGTCTTGACAGGTGTTTGGAAGAAGGACACCTGTTTGGCCATGTGCTGATTTAGTGATCCATTTACTGGGAACAGTGGGCAGCGTCTGTGGGACACCCAAAACATGCCAAGTCATTTAACAAAGAATTACAGCCATGCTTTCCCAGGCATTCAATGTTATATGCATTAGACTGCCTCCGAGATGATTAACTCTTGCACACAAAATGATGTGCATACACAGCACCTTCAGTGCATCTTTTTGAAGATAATATGTATTGCAGTGATTCATGTCATGTATAATGGAACAGATATGAGTGCTGCCTGCTCCTATCTGGTTCCCACTCACCCACTGTGCTGTTTCAACCCCTCTCTAAATGGCTAGGGCCAGTGGGTGCGGTGTACTGAAGGCTGGCCAGACTTGTTGTGAAAGTAGAGCAGCCCTGCCCATCTCCCACAGCCGTGCCCGACCAGTCTGACCAAGATATTCCCATAATGAGCAGGTTGGAACTAAAATTTGCAGGTTGAGATCAGATCTTTGGCTCACTGGTGGAGAAAGTGCATAGTTTAACCCCAGTAAACACAGGCCTTTCAGGACCCTAACTAAAGAGGGTTCGTTCAGTAAACAGGAAATGAACCAGCAAGGCGTTTTCTTAGAATGAGAAGAATGCCACTGCTCTGTACCACACCAAACAGTAATACATTTGTGGTACACTGGTGGCCATTCATTATCCAGAGGACTTCTCTCTCTCGCTCTCCTCTGGGCATTGTGGACACTGTTTGAAGAGATGTGGGTGCTTTTCTGAACTTCCTTATTTCTGTATCAGCTGTGCACAGCATCATATTTCTGTCTGTGCAATATAGATTAACATTGTTACTGTGCCCAGAAGTGTACATTCCTCAGAAACTGTATGCATGCGAATGCATGGAGATGGAGTGAGCAGAGAGGGATTTACCATCATCTGGTTTTAATGAGCAATGATATTATGCAGCAGTCTCATAAAGCCATGGAACAGGTTTTAGGAAATGTAACTTACACTGAGGTTGTGGTAAGCAGCGCTGGGTTAGCCACATTGTCTGCACAGACCTAAGTGTACTGTCACATTGCTGTCAGAGGATGTAGCAGCTGTAGAAATACTCCCCCCCACCCCTCACACACACACACACACACACACAGACACATACACACACACCCAAAAGTCGCACATCCAACACACACACACAGACATTGCACATATGCACAACACACACTCCTACTTGTGCTACTGCTGATATAGTTTCTGTTTCTCTCTCACACGCACACACACACACATTTTCCACTTTGCAGGGTGATGAAGACCAGAAACCAGAGACTAAGGTCTCATTAGTGTGTGTAGGTTCCTCTCCTCTTGCTCACACTCTGACCCCTGCATCCACAGGAGTCAGTGACCTTCCTGTAGACACAAGGCCTCCGAGGCAGCCCACAGACATGGCACGGCTCTGCTGTGGACCTGCAGTATCCTGATAGAGGAACCTTGAGAGCCACACATAAATCATGTTTTGATGTACACTGCCTTGATATCACAAGCTGTCACATGCTGTCAGCATGTCTTGTTAACACCGCTATTCAGAGCTGTAATGAGGAGCAGAGAACAGCCTGTATGAAAGTGAGCAAAAAAGCACAGCGTCGCATTTATTTGTTTAGTTGTATGACATGTTTTTTCCCCTGAAGTTAGAATAGGCTCTTTATAACACAACCCTATGTGCTTATGAGCTCTTTGCTTTTACAATAATTGCTCAATTTCATGCTCAAATAAGCATCTTTGACCACATTTGATAATCCATTTTATTCCCCACATGCATTAACTTTGATAAGATTCCACGAGTGACAACCATACTGAATTACAGACTGGGACAGTCTGAAAGTACTCTGCTCCAGGATCTTCTTATGCAGGGGTTTCTTCCAGCTGGGTGGCTTATGATGACTGAAATATAATGAAAAATGCAAACATACACTTGTGGTAAGAGAAGGAAGAACAGAGAGGGATGGGGGCAGGGAGGAGGGTGAGAGAGAAAAGAGAGGAAAAGGGAAGACAATATTTTGTTTCTCTGAACACTTCTGAAGGGTGAAAGGATAGAGAGTGACATTTCAGTTTTCTGTTGGTACAGAGCCTAGTATTGAACGACAGTTTAGCCTAGCATTGATGTAGCAGCTGTTCATGTTGTACTGCGACAGAAGAAAAAAACTGAAGGACAAACATACAGTAGATGTTTCCTGTACATGTTGTACATGTTGTACTTGTTTTTATATATATATATATATATATTATATAACAACAGAAAAAACACAGAACCACGTCTTGTATACTGTTTCTTTTCAACTGTGTAATTTCATTTCAGAAATTGAGAAACAAAGGCCATAATGACTGTGCTAGTCCTGATCCTGATGACTGTTTTGGGCACAGCCCCCTCATGGACGACCATTTCGGCAAACTAAACGAAGAGAGTGATTTAATGTACAAGCGCTGTGGTGTAAGTACTTCCTTTGTCCTCTGCTGTTTTGTGTTGATTCCTGTCTTTATGTTGATGTTCACTACAGGCGCTAAACAAGAAAGAACACAGAGGTTGTGATAGCCCGGACCCCGATGCCTCATATGTCCTCACTCCTCACACAGAAGAAAAGTATAAAAAAATTAATGAGGAGTTTGATAATATGATGAGAAATCATAAAATCGTAAGTACTGTAAATGCAACGTCTTTGCTTGGCTTTGTGGCACAAAGGACTTTCACTCTTTTTTTCATTTAACTTTTTCCTCTTTTTGTTACCCCCCCCACCCCCCTCCCCAGAACCTCTGTCAACTACCTTCAGAACTACTCTAACTTAAGATTAATGCCCCCTTCACTGGGTGTGCATTTGTTTCTCATGTTGATTTGTTCGGCAACTGATATTTTGGCTCACCCTGATAAGATCACATTTCATGTGAACAGGTGAATTGCTGCATGCTTCTGCTGGAAAGATTACACCGTAGTATCGTGATCATTTCATCATAAATCAAAACACTAGTCGCTATTTAAACACATCAGCAATGTACAGAAAGTTCGTGCATATCATGAGTGTTTATCATAAAGATTTGCAGGTTCTGTGACTTCAGGTTGGGCTTTTTTCATCTCAAACCTGATTTTCATCTCATGATCTAATAAAAAAAAACAAAAAAACAAAAATTCATATTCACAATCTAATGTTTAAAAGGTTTCCTCTCAGATCTTCACATTTTGTCTCTCTTAATGCATTCTAGCATAAAATATCTCCCTCTCCTGAACAGTTCCAGGAGTAAAGTGTTCCCAGAGCACACTAACACTACACTATCATTTAGCATCTTCGCTCTCCCCTATCAAGCACCACACTGGCTCACCCTCCAAGATACCACAAATCTTTTGTGATCTTATCATGTGTGACAATATTAGAATTGTGCAAGAACATAGTGCTTACTAAGCAGTCGTTTCCTCTATGTTCCTGACATGAAGAGCATCACTTTGCCATTAACAAACTAATGATAACACCCGACTGGCTCACTGGATAATGCTATGATGAAACGTTCTCACTGCCACTTGTCATTCTCACTTATGCTTTGCACAGTCAGCACTTTGTAGGTAAATGCAAGTGAATCACGATTGTTGTAGTTGTGAATCCCTGCTACCCCTCTCTGCTGTGCTGAGAAACACATTACACAGCGGTGTTTCAAGAGGCAAACGTACGTCTGTAGAGCTGACTGCTGCAATGCCAAAGTGATCACCTGAGTGCATGTTTTTGGATTTTAGTTTCACGTGTTTTCTCTGTGTTGCAGTAACACTGAAGATTTGTGTCTATTCTGTATGTATGATATTAATGAGAATAAACTTTTTTTGATGGTTATATGGTGTCACTCAATAGCTCTCATATGTTGGGCAGAAATGTTTCTTTTAAATATTCCTGTGTAAAGCAGTTGTTGAGTTTGAAATGCACAGTATTTTGAAAATGTATTGGTTTATTTAAGAAAAAACTCCCATGGTCGTTCACTGTTAATGATGCCATGACAACCACTGACTCATCATATTCATCATCAGATCTTGAATTTTCAGTGTGTTTGTAAATATCTCTATGTGTTTGTCTCCCTCTCATAGCCCACAGCATTGCCTCAGCAGAACTTCTCCATGCATGTGGCTGTGCCTGTATCCAATCCTAATGCCATGTACCAGCCAGGCGGGACTCTGGGCAGCCAGGCCCTGGCAGCAGCCACAGCCTCCCTGAGTGACAGTGGGATGCTGTCTCCTCCACAGGCCTCGCTACACAGGAATGTGGGCTCAAGTGGAGGCCCCCAGAGACCCACTAGTGCAGGCAGTGCAGGTTAGTGGATAACAGCCCTAGTAAACTGGTCAAGTAGTGTACTGAGTATTATCTAGATCACTTAGAGCAGGTGTTTTTTTTTCCAGTGGATTAAAGACCTTTTGTGTAGAATTTGTTTGAATTACAGCATCTTTCAAATCATTCTGATAGTAAGTGTTTTTTGTAGAACAATTTAACCTAAAAAGCAGGGGAAGCAGCTAGTTTGGTCCTTTCCAAATGCTAGAAAAAGTGCAAATTTGCAATAGCTGCTACCGCGTACACTAACGCATCTACACGTGCATGCATTGACACACACACATAATGCGTCCCACAAGATGGGGGCATGGCTAAAGTGTAGGGACAGGGCAAACCTTCACCACTGAGAGTGTCTATGTTTGTATGTCTGTCAAGGTGTGTGTGTGTGTGTGTGTGTGTGTGTGTGTGTGTGTGTGTGTGTGTGTGTGACTGTGTGTGTCTATGTGTGCGTGTATGTTTCTACAAAGTCTGCCCTGTTTTGTGATCCATTTCCTTTGGAAATTATGCAGCTTTTCACGATAGGGCACTCCCACTGCCACACCCCCTCTTAGCCAACTGGCATCAACACAAACATGCACCTTTCTCACACACACACACACACACACACACACACACACACACACACACACACACACACACCAATTTCAGCCTCCTTGGGCTAAAACTGTGACTGCTGGTCACAAAAAACAACTGTTAACTCCTTCAAAGCTCACTAATGAACATATTTTATCTTCTTTGTTTGATTACAGAAAGGGAAAGACAACCTGTGGGTTTTCAGAGTTACAAGCTGTTCTCCTTTTAACTATTTTGTTGATGAACAACAGCCAATATGTGCATCTAGTGTTTCTCTTACACTGGTTGCCTGGCAACTTCACATAACCCCCCCCTTCGCGCCTCATGCGTAGCTCATACATCATTTGATATCAGTCAATGTTTCATCTAATGTGTATTTTTGAAATTGTTAACTTCAGGGTTTTTGATTTATCTCTAGTACATATGTAGTTTATACTTTTTTTTTTTCCAAGAAGGTCATACTCACATGTTTGTGAGATATATGTTTTTTTTCACACCCTCTGAACTCATCATCACACATTTTACTGTATCAGCATTGTGGAAAAATAATGTCAGTCTATGCTCGTACTCGTATGACTACTCTGACTCAGTCCAGATGGCTTTTGCAAGATTCAGCTTCACTGCATACAACAACAAGGTGTGAACTGCCTCATTCAAAACCACATATACAATTTGGCTGTCACCTACCCGTTCACATGAGGTTTACTTATAGGTTGTTCTTCCACAATAACTCTTTCTTAATCATTCTTGATTTTTATGATTCGTATTTCATCAGCATATTTCAAAAGCTAAAAAAATGGCCAAGCACGTGGCATACTAGCATTGTGTGCTTTGATTTAAGTGTATCTCTTGAAAGTGTCTGCTTGGCAGAATGTTCATATGACTGTTAAGTTAGACTCCAATAAACACCTGATTTCCAAGAAAATGAGTAATTGCTTGTTGCCAGTGCATCTTTAAAGTGGAACACTGCATTCACCATCTCCAACTTTCTAAACATAAGAAACACATGCTGAATGCAGCTTGATGTTTCTCTCTTTAATCATGTATTGAAAATTTCCCCACCATGAGGACACTGACTGGAGCACATGCCTCCCGTTAATGTGCTGTGAAGATAGATCTACATGACATTTTCATGTCTGGTCTGGCATCTCCATCACATGCTCTGCTAGCTTGCAGAATGATGCAGATGGTTAATCATATCACTCTGTGCATCTCATTAGGTGGCATGCTGGATACCACAGACCTTTCAGTGCCAAGTGGTGTGGGCTCCAGCCCAGCGGGTAAGTCCTCCCGGAGAGATTCATTAGCTCTCTGTAGCTCTGCCCAATAGGCCTCCTGCTTAGCACAAGAGCTGGATAGTTGCGTATCCATCTGCGATTGGTTCAAGGCAGTTGTCATTGTCATTGACTGATAGTGCATTTGCCGACTCTTATTTTCACTGCATGCAAAAGGAGTACATGTGTTGCTCCTCTCAGCAGAGGAAATGTATGATATGCTTGTTAAATGCATGTTTGAGAGATGGGAAATGGCTCAGCAGCATTCACACAGTGTGGTGTTTGTGCTTGAAACCAACCCTTGTAACCAGGCGAGGCAATTAGCTGTCCAACTGACTTTGGCAGGTAAATAAACGCAGCGTTTCCTTTAAACTTGTCACCTCTATGTGGCCCTCCCTCCTCCTGTTTCCTTCCCTCTATTGACAGGTGCATCTGTTTTCCCCCACTACTCTGGCAGCCCTTATAAGGCTGGAGAGGGTCTGTAAGATGCCTAGACCAGCATAACCCTGGAGGTATTCGGGCCATGACATCCCACTAAGTCCTCAGTACACAATGACCGGACAGCCTGTCATGGCTGCAATGTGCTGTGTGAGAGGTGGAGGCAGGTGGACTTTAACTCTTTCCTTGTCACATAGCCGGTTATACCGGCAGTATGACGTTACGTCATGGTAAGATATTTAATGTTCATAGCTCTTGGCAGACCCTAAGGATATAAGCTTACGATGGGATATTTGGTTAGGTATTGATTTGAACAAATAAAGACCACCTCAGATTGGTTTACAGTCAGCATTTTAAAGTGCCGGGTAAGTTTTAAGTTTGGGGTGTGGTAGGGGGTTGGGGTAGAGTAGGGATCCTCTGCCAGGGGGCGTCAGGGTTTGGCAGTGTCAGCATGCTGCAGCTGTTGTTTGTACCAACTGTGTAGAACAGCAGAGACTACAGGGAGGAGAAACCACTTCAGCCCTGCTGTCAGATGACCATTCTTGACATAGCTCCGATTTTTCACAAGTAGCAGCCATGACCACAGCAGAAACCTTTCAAAGTGGCCAGATGGAAGATGTGCCATGTGATATCTTCTCTCCTGTTCGATGGTGTCACCACAGATGCGTGCTCAGGGAGATACTTTTTTTTATTTATTTTTTATTTTATTACATAAAGCAAATAGAACAAGTAGATTGTCAGTGCTGGTTGTAAAAATTATCTAACATACTAGCACACATATGTTGATATCACAGTTTACATTATTGGCGAGGTTTTTCCAGCACACAAATTTCAGTTCTTCTTTCTAAAATAAGCCATCTGTTGTTGTTCTTGTCTAGTCTTCGATTCACATAATGACTCTAGAGCTACCACATGTTCAAAAAACTCATCTCTTTAAGTTCTTTCATTTTATACTGTTATTCCCATGTGCAGTTCTGCTGTATAATAGATCCTTTCTCTCAACAACTCGTGCAATTACACCTAATTACAAGCTCTGGCCCTTGACTTGTGAGCATTAAAAATGAGAGTTGTGAACAGGAGCATTTAAGTGCGTGCTCTCTCTTATGCAATATGTCTGCAAGCTATACACATCCCTTAATTATTATTGGAGCATCAAAAGCTCTTACAAGGCATGTCTCCATGTTCAGCAGATCACATCAGGTAATGGAATGAATGATGCTGCAGCTGAACCAGGTTTGTGTTGGGAAGAGAGTTGTTTTCCTTACTGTAGTTTTTGATTCCTTAATGCTGGGGTTAATTGAATGTTAAACGTGTACTCAAAGTTGGAAGATGATGATGAATCATGCTGATGTTGTATAGAGAAAAACAATAATGTGAACCAACTGTTCGCTTTTCTACAGTCTACGGTTTCTAGGGAAAGGAGTGAGGGCTCGAGAACAATAATTTACCTAGTAACCATCTACCTTTAGTCTTAACAAATTACCCATTGCACATCCTGCCTTGTCTTAGTTTTCTAAGACAACAACAGTAGGACTGTGCATGGCATCTATTGTTAGAAAAGTGTTTTTGGAAGCCTTGATTCACATCTACTACTTCTTGTCATTCATCAAGACGTTTTGCCTGAACCTGATGCATGTGGGATGTTGGGCACAATAACTCACTGTGTTTTCTTTCCCTGAACTCTAAATGAAAACCGAATGTGTCAGTAGTAAACACAATGCCTTATGTAATGCCCCTTCCCAGACCACGTTAATAATTCAGCACAATGAACTGAAACCAAACAGCTTTCAACGTGCACAGGTTTCAACCAGAGAGGATTTATTGGCATAACCAGTCAGCCAGAGAAGTCTGAATATGAAATGAGTGCAGCCATCAGAAAAGCCCATTGAAACTTCCCGGCTGAAAAGCTGCGTCTTAACTTGTGGCTCTTACCTTGGCTCAAAATTAACTTTGTGGTCTAAATATTTGTTCAGACATGTGTTGCTGTCTTGGCAATCATTTGAAAGAAGTGTGGGATTTTTTTCATCATCAGACATCTGACGTCAGACATTCCAAAGATATGCAAGTCAGGTGGGTTAATCCAAGTCTAAATTATCCAGCAAATACAGCACTCAGTGTGTGTCTGTCTTTCTGCCCTGTGATGCATTGGCAACGTGTCCAGTGTGTTATTCTGTTATCAGCCATCATAAATTGGTGTAGAGGAGACCTAGAAATGGAAAAGGACTGAAATGATAACAGATACAGTGTGACTACATTCCCGTTTTAGTCATGTAATGTACTGGAGGAATATAATGCAATGGTGCGAAATGAGCACCATTTGTTTGATAACATTATAACTTCAGCAACAGGTCTTTGCCCAATTAAATTTGATGGATTAATGCTGAATTGGCTGTAGACATGTGCTGCAGAAGGACACAGGATATTTAGAATAATTTGAATAGATAATAATTGGAATATTTAAATTTAGAAAAAAAGATCACTTTTCTTGGCCCTATTGTTATTTTTTTTTTTTTTTTTCAAAACCCACAATAAAGGACAGTGAACAATCCTTGTATCCTAAAGACAAAGGTGACTTGAATAGCTAGAAGTTACTAAATAATGCCCAAGAACTTCAAATAAACTTGTATGCTTATAGTTTTTTTTTGTTTTGAGTACATAATTTGTATTAGAATATATGTTCTTTACAGGGACATATACATAAAATGCTCTAACTGATTTTTAGTTTTGTATGTAGTGTTACTGGAAGGTATCTTGTAATATTTAGATACCACTTAATGCCTTTTTCAGAGCAGACATTTTGATATGTCATAGCATAAACATCACAGATGTAATTCATTACATTAATGAAAGCTGCATTACATTGAGATTTACCAGATCTTACTGGTATGACTGGTGTGGAGTGGGAGATAAACTGGAATGCAGCCATCATTCATTTGACTAGTTACACCTGTACTTTCCCTGCTGTAACAAGTCACTATGTCTGTTGTGTAAAAAGGCAGTCATGTTGTCGTCTTCTTTGTCTTGTGCTTCTTCCTGACAGCAGCTTTGTGTTTTTGGCAGAATCTCTGCTACAGTAGAATATCGTAGCTCCCGGATCACGATCAGAAAATGCTTTACTTGCCATATTGCCACGCTGCAATTCATTCCTTTACATGAACATCTATTTGCACTAACATCTCATTCCCACTCAATGACATCTTCACTGGTTTTAATCAGGTTTGCTATTTTTAGGGCCTTGGATGTTTACTCTGCTAATTCTGTAAACATTGTTTTCTTGCAGCAGCCAAGTCTTGTATGATCAAAGCCAGAGCTGATGGCGAAAGCTGCTTGTATATACTGTTGATTCAGCTGTGTGATACTATTGTCGGCTTCATAACTGTTTATTTGACCGTGAATTGTTGCTGTCCTTATCTGTAGTCAGAGGGGCTATTGTTCCATTATGTTCCTACGCAAGAGCCTACTCATTGTGCACACACTTTGTGTTTCACTGGGATACACTGAACACAATGGAGAAGCCAGCAACTTGTTGAAGTGTTACTGATCTGTTGATGCAGTGCTAGATACTATTCAGTCTTTCTTTCCGCCGTTTTCAGGACCGCAACATGTATACTGTATATTGTAAAGGTATATTTTTTACATAGAATTAAACAAGCTACATTCAATTTCAAATACAAGTGCACTTAAAATATTGCTTCTTTCATAACAATCCACCGTTCCGTTTTTATTAGAGTGGATTTGTGTGGAATCTGCAGAATCCCGCTGCAGACCTAGTTAAGATGAGTCATACAGTATGTGGCAATTGGAAAAAAAAAAGGTACTGTAGGAAGAACCAGAAAGAATTAAACTTTTCCAAAACCTTTTTAAAATGCAGCTGTTGTCAGGATATGAGGATGAGGAGTTGTGCTTCAGAATGAGAGTTTACTCTTATTTCTATGAGTTAAGTCACAAACATACAGATTGACACATTTTTTATTGGAGCTAAGAGAGGATGTGTATTTCTTTAAGGTACTTAACATATTATAGTATTTTAAATGATAAGATACAGTATCTGCACTGACATACGTTTTACAGACTGTTGCTGTAAATCTGTTACAATTACATGTGACGCTATGAAAAGTATTTCTCAAAAATAAATCTGTCCACACCCACTGATAATATTCACAGTTTGCATAGGATAGTTGATAGTTGCAATAGAATGGGAGTGAGGAGGGTGGTATTTCCTACAATAAGTTGGTAGGTACTCATAGTTTCTGAAAAAAGGAAATGACTAACAACCATGCACATCAAGGTGTGAATGTTGAAGTCTAACACTTTGCTATTGTTTGTGTGCAGTGTAAAAACATCATCCAGAGATCTTTTGTGTTTTTCTCTTCTACTGTAATGACTTCAGCTATTTGTTTTAAGCAGTCACAGTACATTTGTCAGAGAACTGCTCCTCATCCCAAGATGCAAAGAATTGACTTTGATCCAGTCATTCACAATAAAAATAAAAGGCTCATCAATTTTGAAATGGACATTTTATTTTTGTAAATGTGCAGAATAATTATCCAAGTCTATTAAAACTTCCCAGAGGGTTGGAAACACTTAACGCTGCGTGTTGCAGCAGGAAAACAACGCTGTGTGAGAGGTTTTCTTGATGACTGGGAGTGTTGTCAGTCACAGTCCATGGTTTGATGATGTGTTTCTCTCGCTGTGTACCTCTGCAGGGAATGGTTTTGTTAACCCCAGGGGCTCTCCGGGCGTCCTCAGCACACCCAGTGGCAATGGCCTGGGTAAAGTCATGCCCACCAAGTCTCCACCACCCCCTGGAGGGAACATGGGAATGGGAGGCCGCAAGCCAGACCTAAGGGTTGTTATCCCTCCATCTAGCAAAGGGATGATGCCCCCACTGGTGAGTACAGAGCACACCACTGCACACAAGTATCACCAGCTAAAGGACCTTTAAGTATCTCTGCTGCAGGGCAGACCAGAGATTCGTTCAGTGTCCTAATCCAGACATTCATAGCAGAATGTCTTGCAGGATTTTGCCACAAACGTTTTAGATGATATCACATCAAAGTAGCATGCCGTGCTTGTGAGGTAGTTACCTCACCAAGGACAGTGTGTATCTGCCAAGTGGGACTCTTTCACAGTGTGTAGGCCACATGTGAGCAGCGGTCCTCTTGTGCTGCGTTCTTCTTAGAGCACCTCCATTAAATGTGGACCGAGCCAAGAATCTGCAGCCCAGGTGTCACAACTCTCACTCAATTATTCATATTTAAATGAGAGGCTTTCTCTAATTATAATAATGGAGGTGCAGAGCGCTCTGACCACAGTGAACACCTGGGGCTAAGCTACACTCTCCTGTTCATAAATCAACATAAAAAAAAAATTGTACGGGGGGGATTTTCAGACACAGACCACCAAATATACTACTTTCAACTTTGCTTGTTGCTAGTGTTGTCAGCAACAGGAGCCACTCCAGGACAATTATTGTGTCTGGTAAATACACCTCGGGTTACTGCGGGTGCCCCTCCTTTTCCTCAACTAGCTTGGGGCAATGTTTAAACAACTGTGTTGGCATGTGGATTCAGTAGGATAGGACAGGTTGTGTTGAAAGAGGTTTGAAACAGGGTAGGCAGGGGCCAGAGGTAGGTTCTGCTCTGTCTGAGCCACTGAGCGTTTTAGAGTGGTAGAGGCTGTGGAGGGTGCTGGCTGTGGCAGGTCTGCAGACAGCCTGTCATTAGGCCATAATGGTATTAAATTAATCACATCTCAGTGTGACAGAGTGTAGATGAAGACTTAATCAGGGGCCCAGGGTGTGAGCCAGATAATATCTTGTCGCCCTTGTCGTGTCTTCCTGCCGCTATTGATTGAGTGTGGGTATTAAGACAGCCCTGGCCTGGTCGCAGTATGTCCCACAGCACAGAAAAGATGGAAGATGGGCTTCTGGTTCCTCCTTCAGCACAGGGAGGCTATGAAATTCACAATACTTTGAGGTCATTGCTGCAACCTATGAGGAAACTTCATACGTTATTTCTGATGAATACGAGATGACTGCAGTGTCACGGTCAGAATCAGATGAGTGTTGGTTAATATCAAGAACAACTCTGTAGCCTTATTGTTCTCTGTTTATAGCTTCACCTGCTTTTATCCAGGATTCAATGGTTTCTTCTTCATAATTTACACGATAACAACTTCCACACATTGTTGAAAGATTTGGGCTGCGTAGTTGAAGGTTACATAAAGACAAGTTAAGCCAGTGCCTATGCTTTGGACAAAAAGGTTCACGAGTAAAGCAACAGACAGATTAATATAATTTTACAATGACTGCTAAAGTCATTCATACTCTTATTTTCCTTATTGTCCCTTTTCCTGTAAAGTCTAGATAGCTGGCACGATTTTCCAGAGCGATTTACAGTCGCTCTGCTTCTTTTCTGTAACTCTGCCTCTCTTCTTTTCTTCTGTTGAGGGCAGTCAGAGGAGGAGGAAATGGATTTGGTGAGTTTTGACAAATGCCTGGGCAAATGGCTGAAATGTGACCATGCTTCCAGTAATCACACATGCTAGACTAAAGGCAGTTCTCAAACCGGAGATTGGCTCCCACAACTGCCAGCAATAATAAATTAAAAAGAAATGTTTTGTCACTGCATGTTTTGGGTTTGGCCTGTGAAAATTGCCTCAGCCTGTTAAATTGGTTCCTCCATTTCCAACACGTCAATGTTAGTCATATAGCAACAGGAGTGAGTGAGTGAGTGAGTGAGAGAGAGAGAGAGAGAGAGAGAGAGGGAGGGAGAGAGAGAGGGAGGGAGGGAGGGAGAGAGAGAGGGAGAGAGAGAGAGAGTGAAGGCTAAGTGCAAATTAATGCTCAATGAATATTACAATTTATTGTCAGAATCTGAAAAGTTTTAGCATTAAAAAAAGAGTTTTATATGTTTTAAGATTTATAGTTTTTCTAAGGAAGAGAAGATTACATCATCTTGAATGATATCATCCTGTGAGATACTTGGGTTTGCTGAAGTCATCTGGCCGGAGAGTGTTGGAACAATGCAAGGAAGCCATGAACTAGATCATGATGCAATGCTGCTTCAAACGTAGCTGCTGGCAGCTGTTTGTTACATTATATTCTGATTATATGTTAGTGGCTGTTTTGTATTGTTCTAAACTATGTCTGCATTCGATTAGTGTAACTGAAGTGTGTACTTTTGTAGCTCACAGCGTAGTTTGCTGCATGACCACATCATGCTGTGTAGGTGTGTTTGTGTTGACTGCATGCCAGTCACTGCACTACAAACCACTGGAGCTATTCTCTATGTCACTTGGGGAGTTGAAATTTGTCTATTGTCCTTAACCCTCTTAAAAGTTGTTTGTTTGATTATAAAACTGATCACAGTTTGATTTGTTGCACTCTGAGTGTGAGCATTGGATGCCGTCGATCAATGAAGGAAGCTTGCCCATCACAGGCGTTCCTCACCTGCACTATCCCTGTAACGGTGTTCTTTTTCATGTCTAACAAAGTAAAACTCATTAAGCAGGCTCTAGTAAATCTGATAAATAATTTGTTGTGCCAGTAGCTGCCTGTCAGTTCTTGTGATTTCCGCACTGATTACATCTGTCAGTTGTCCATTTAAAATGAATGCAAGAAATTAATTATTTATTGTGATTACCAAAATCCACCTAACTGTTTTCAAGCGCACAGTAACCATTTTATTTTATTATACCTGCAGTTTGTACTCATATATTTAATGAACTTTATCTGGTTAAAGCTGCTGTAAAAACACCCTAATACTTTTTTTTTTTCTGTATTTCTAACCTCTTTTTTGACATATTTGTCAAAACTTACAGTCATTAATTAATCAGTTCGATCAAAATATTGACTGCCATGAAGCTACACCACCACCTAGTGGCAATTTTTATTATTGCAGTCAATTCTGCATTGTGATTGTCATTATCTGTATACTAAATATTATCTTAAATTTTCTCTAGACTTTAATGTAAGTGTTTTAAATTATAAGAAAATGCGTAGTATTAAAATACTAGTAGTATTAAAATGATGGATGTTGGGCTCATTCGTCGTCTATGTTGCTTTTTGTGTTTTGCAGAACACCCAGAGGATAAGCAGCTCCCAGTCCACCCAACCACTGGCCACTCCAGTAGTGTCTGTCACCACGCCCAGCTTACCCCCACAGGGCCTGGTCTACTCAGGCATGCCCACCTCCTACAACCCTGCTGGTGAGTCTGGCCTTGGTCTCCCTGCAGACTGAAAACAACCATCTTAACCATCACTGTTTGTACTCCGCGCTGTTGGTTCTTACTCTTTTCTCAGTGGCACATGCTGTTGTATCTGAAATGTGAGCGAGTTCTCACTGTGTGTGGCTGCTTTTGTTTTTACAGAGTTCTCCCTGAGCAGTGCAGAGATCTCTTCCCTACAGGGCTTCAGCTCTCCTGGGCTCTCACTGGGCTCCATGTCGGCATGGCAACAGCATCAACTGGGCCAGGCAGCTCTTAATTCTTTGGTGTGAGTAACACACTTCCAAACAAAGGCACACTCTCCAGACGCCCTCACATAAAAGCAACACCCACTGTGCTCTGTGATATCATGCTGAATCACACATCTACATATTCCTGGCTTTGGCAGCGTTGCACCTCGCATTTGTTGTCTCAGTTTTAGACTGAACACTAAATGCCGTGCTTATCTTCTCTGCAGTGGTGGAGGTCACCTACCTCAGGGCTCCAACCTCTCCATCAACACCAGCCAGAGCATAAACATCAAGTCCGAGCCCATTTCGCCGCCACGGGAGCGTGTCACCCCATCTGGCTTCCCCCCTCATCAGCCGCAGCAAGGCTCCAGCCGACAGGAAGTTCTGGGACGTTCACCTGCCGACAGCCTCAGCTCCTCCTGTAGCTCTTATGACGGCAGCGATCGTGAGGACCACCGGCCAGACTTCCACTCCCCGCTGGGACTGGGCAGACCCCCTGCTGGCTCTGAGGACAGGGAGAGCCCCTCGGTCAAGCGCTTGCGCATGGACACGTGGGTGACATAAAGAGCGTCGATCAAGCCTCCAGTCACCAGCCGGTCAGAGAGGAAGGGGTTAGACATGGAGATAAAAGAAAGAGTAGGGGTCCTTAGAGCTATCATTATGATATTATTATTCAACTCCATTTCAATTTGTAAGACTGAGTGGCAAATGTTATAAGACGTGTCAGGACATATCTAAAGTAAATTCTCAAACTGATACAGTAAGATTTAGAAAATCTCAGTGAGCTGGACTGAATTATATGCACAAGCAGGTGGTATCAGGTACTTGGTGCAATTCAGATGATATCTGCAGAGGAAGGATGTTGAAAGAAAATTGTTTAACAATAGGCGGTAGATTATTGTAGTCACTGGTCTAGTCAGACACTTACATGTAGTTGCTGTATTGCTGTTGTGCTCGCAAGTCGCAAACAATCAGAGAAAGTTGTGTTGCTTTCAGGCTGAGGACCCTTACATATGATGTTCGCCGCAAGAACGATCTTTTAAAATAATGCTGTAACCGTACAAGACCTTTATCTCAAGTGGCCTCTTCTAATTTATTGATTCAGCCGATCAGGACGTACAGAGAACATGGAGTTAATTAATACTACACAAGAATTTTGATCACACGGTAAATCATTGCAGCAGTTGAGACTACTTTAGTGAATAAATGAAACAACACTGTTGGACGTAAAAACAAAATAGCAACAGAATTTATTGCAATAATGACATACTATTCATTTTATAATTTAAAAGAGTAGGATATATAAATGTGCAATTAAGATAATGCGAACCTGTCCAGTTGAACTGGTGAGAAAATCAACATGTTCACATTTGTGTAACAGTTCATCAGTAATATAAGCCAAAGCTGTTCTTTTGTGTTGTTTTGTACAGTTGCTACGGTTTCCTAACAATTCACTCGAAGGCACCATTTCTTTCATCATAGTTTTATTTTTTATTGTGCTTTATTGCAAACAGTGTAAAGTCATGTAAACGAGATCTTGAATTGATATCTAAAGCCATGAACGTTTGCTGTTCTGTTTGTATTATTGAAAATTTGAGCCAAACATTTTGTTTTGTTGTGTAAATAACAACTTTAATATATATCAACAGGGTGTGAGTACATACTGAGTGTACTGTATGATCACCGTTTTCAAGAAAAGTATATTTTTGTGGATTACAGCCAAGTTTACAAGAGTAGACCCTTAAAAAGTAGATCATTCACTGGTCAATATTTGCTATTTTACTGTAATCTCTTCTAAATTGAATATACGACACAACCTCCCATGTGTTTTAATTCCAGGTGGAAAATTTGTGTTTTTTCTCTCTTTACTAGTGGTGACTGTTTGTCCTGATGACATTGTAACAACAATGCTGTGAGGTTGAAGTTTTCATAGTTGTGAAGGATGATCCCAAGGCCAGGGGAAATAGGGTTTCTTCCCTCCTATTGTGTCATCTTGTGTTAGTTGTATACCAGCAGCTGCTGAATACACTGCCAACATTCAAATCCAAGGTCCCAGCCCCACACTGAAGAATAATCTATTGTTATTGCATGTAGCTCAACTGAAAGACATGCCATATCTCAAGCCCTTTCTACTACCCTGTAATTGGTTCAGAGAATTTGTAAACTTGGAAGAAGTGGCTGCTGACCTTCCACACAAAACTGGTCATGCCTGTGCCCATATATGGTTGTAAATATCGCGGTCTACTTGAAATATCAGTCATAATTATGTACAAAAGTACTCCTGTGTTTTCTTAATTGGCCCCAGAAATGCTATCTTACATCAATGCACTATTACAAGTAGGAGTACTGCAGGTCTAGGAACCTTAGGAAACAGAAAAGTGAAAATTTGAAGGCGTTGAAGTCATTTTTTCCGCAGAAGGTGTTGCGATGCGAGGCGGGTGTCTGAGTAATCACACCATGCAGAGACGGGGAAAAGTGGGGCTGTGACTTGTTTTGTTCTCCCCCAACACAGAAGCAAATAATTCCTCAGCTAATTAATAGCAACAACGCAATGTCATTGACTTCAATCTCACTTCAACTGCACACATTTGTATGAGAAGTTCGCTGTACGAGAAAGGTATCACTCTGCATTCGCCGTGACATATCTTGTGTGCGTTTCTGAGGTTTCTGTTCTCTCCGCCCCATCATCAGCGCCATGGTAGTTCTCAGTATACACCCGTAATCTATGCAGTTTTAGCCCCACTTCACGTGACATATACAGAGTATGATGTCTTCACAGGTCAAATATTAGTCCGCTAAGCATGAGGAAGAAGAGCATCTGAAGGTAGACTGTTAGCCTCTTATCCTGAAGTGCCACAGCTGGAGCTTGCTGGACTACAAGTTACAAAAAACAGATATTATTAAATGACTGATCTGGATACCCCGGGGCAATCTCGTCATGTTCATATACATTGGTAGACATATTTAACATAATGTATAGTAATCCATGATTTAATCCAGTTTAACAGAGCTGGTGAAAATAGCAATAATAAATGACAACAAAAACTGTCTGCCTGTCTCGGCAGCAACCACCTCGTAGTTGAGCACACACTCAAGCACTTGATAACATATCAGGGAATTTTATAGTTTCTCTATCTACAGTATATGCACAGTTAGGAAATGCCTTATCCCAAAGAAAAATTATACCATCTTTCTTCTATTTTCTCTTGGTTATAAAAGTAAAGATACAGCTCAAACCTGACCAGACCTGCCTCTTCTCAGAAAAGACCTGCACAATAAAATGCACGGTGAATGCACTGTGATACATTTTGCTCTTTTGGTCTATGTCCAAATTGTGCACAACTGATGAATGTGAAAGGAAAGGGTAATCAATGAACCTTTGTAGACAACTTTCTTCACTTTGCTGTGTAAGAGTACACTGCTTTGCTTCATGGCTTTTATAAACAGAACTACGTGTTTGGTAAGTGTTTGTAGTTGATAGTTCACTTAACTCAAGAAGCTGTTTTCGGTTTGAATGCTCAGACCGTTTGGCGGCACAAGCTGGACTTTGTTGCCAATAATGAAATTATTTGTTTCAAAATCGAAAGAGGTTTTAAGTTAATCTTCATTTTATTTCCCTTGAATGTGTTATTTTATTTTCATCATACAATAAATATTCAAGTGAACTTTTTATTAAACAATTAAGATACTATGCTAGATATTGTTGTACAAAATTTGTATTCTTCACAAAAGTACAAATATTGGCTTTTAATGTGTAATTTAGGTTATCTCTCTTATTCTGTATAAAATGAAGTAAACGACTCTTACATAGAATTTGTTCTCCTGTGAAGTCCCAAACAGTAGAAACTGTCAACTTTATTAAACACCTCAGTGTATGCTCAATCTGAACTCACTGTCTGTTCCTCTTTGAATCTTGCCAAGATATTACATTTTATTGACTGCACGCATCAGCTAGCAGACCGCCATTGCGTGTCACACGGACACAAACTATAGAGACAACACACTGCTGTTAAGCTCTTCATCTCACGGATTATAAGTAAGACATAATTCTTTAAGTGAAATCATCCGATTCAAATGTTTATTTAAGGAGTGCTGCTCACTTCATTGTAAAGATGTCATACATGCTGCAGCGTGGCAGCAAGAAGTACTCAGATCCCCCACTTAGATAAAAAAAAAAAAAAGTAATCTTAAGTGTAAGAATATTTCATTATAAGCAAAAGTTCTTACTTATGTAAAAGTCAAGATTAAAATGTTAAGTTAGATTTCCTATTCTGAGTGTGTAATTAGTATGAAATGTACATAATATTATTGGATCATTACACTACTATATAACAAGTAATCAGCTTTTAATTAAGAGCTAATTTTAACTGCTACATGCAGTACACAGTGCTGTAATTTAATCCGTTATAATACATCATATGTTATGAACTGATCGGCTGATCACCTTGTGTTTGAGCTTCTTGGTTTTTTATTAATAAAATTATCTAATTTTTTATATCTATTCTTATACTGATCCAATGCAAGCAACATACAGCAGAAGCCACGTTGTTTCTCAGGTGACATGTAGTGAGGGCCTCTTGTAGTTCCACAGTATAGCCAGCAGGTGACACTGTAACACAATACATCACACAGTACTGTGGGCTGGTGGCCTGCTCACACGTCTCGGTAGCGGAAGTGAAGGTGAGTTGGTGAGCTGTCACGATATCTGTTGTTTGAACAGGTTGGGCCGGTTGGCTAGTTCATGGTAAGGTGCAACTGCAGTGTTAACATGGTCAAAAGTGGCTTGAGCTCATAATTAGCATAAAGTTACAACAAGCGAAACATTAAGTTTAGGTTGTGATATAATGCTGTACAATACCTGCACTTGAGTATTTCCTTTTGAGGACACTTTCTGACTCCGACTCTGCATTTTAAAAGGAAATATTTATGTTTTCACCCCATTATCTGATGCGAATGGTTAATTTACTCGTGTAATTTCAGCTCTAAAACATGAAATGCTCCTAAAACATGATACAGTACAGTGGAAGCCAGAGGTGTGGACTCGAGTCACATGACTTGGACTCGAGAGACTTGCAACTCGACTTGGACTTTAACATCAGTAACTCGTGACTTCACTTGGACTTGACCCTTTTGACTTGAAAAGACTTGCTACTTTCCCCAAACCCAAAGATTAAAAAGTATGTTGACATGGACCCCTATATAGCTATGTCTGTGTGTGCGCGCGTGTGCGTGTGCGTGTGTGTGTGTGTACCTGTGTACCTGAGCAGGCGCGCTGTCGGCCCGACATCCAATCAAATTAGATCCATGTTGTTTTGATCCGACAGCATCCAACCAATCAAATTACAGGACAACCAATGAAGCGGATAAAGCAGCGCGCCACTTGGCAAAAATGACACCAAAGATAGTTTGTTTGGGTATAAAAACTACGAGGTGGTCAACAAAAAACGAATCGCAGTATGTAAAACATGCGGGTCGAAGGTTAGGGACGGAGACGCAACAACTTTGTTCGACATTTGAAGCTGCACAAAGAACGGTGAGTTAAGCTAACACTAGTTTATAGGGCTAAGAAAAGGTTAAGGCTAGATTTAAGTTAAGTAAAGTAAAAGGGCCTGTCTAGTTGAAGGTGAAAACTGTTTTGCAATATGATGTGAGATCAATACAATACGGGACAGAAACTGCTGTGCAACTAGTTATAGTGCAGTCTATGCTATGGAAATACAATGTCAGCACTTTTTGTGCAAATTACATTTGCATTTGTTTCTTTCAAATGTGTTTGAACAATGTTCTTGCTAAAAAAGGTTTGAATAAATACAGGTGTTGTAGCATACATGATCTGTGTAAATATTATTTCTCTGTTGTGAAAAGGACTCGAAAGGACTTGAAACTCAAATGGTAGGACTTGGGACTTTTACTTGAGACTTGTCGGTCTTGTCTTGGGACTTGACTCAGGACTTGACTTGGGACTCGAGGGCAAAGACTTGAGACTTGTGACTTGCAAAACAATGACTTGGTCCCACCTCTGGTGGAAGCTCCCCAACTGCAGCAGTGGTTGTTAACTGCAAAGTAGTTTTCTTTTAAAGGTACATTTTTACTACTTTGTCATTTTGAATGCTGGACTTTGCATTTTCACCATTGTGGTGTTCCTGCTCTTATGTATAAATAAAACATGTAACTAAATTAAATGGAAATGCAATAATATATAAAAACACTGCGAGACAAGCAGGGTCCAGGTAAACTGTGTAGTTGACAAGCTCAATCTCTCATGGCTGTTTTCAGTGTGAAGGCTTGCATGCGCATCACACAATATATTTGTCCCCGAGTGCATGTTCCTGGCTTCCCGTCCATCAGACCAGCTGTGCATCAGGCTGGAACAGGTCCAGTGTGCATGTGTAGAGTAACCAAGCAGGGTTTTGGGCTGTTTGAGTTGTGTGAGAAGAAGGGCGACAGGCCACCTGCCATAGGGGCTTGCCCTGTTCAGATCCCCAGCCCTGCCTTTCAACTTGGAGCCAAGTTGGGGTTCTTTCATGTGGGCCTGATCTCCTTAAGACATCAGCAAATATTGAACAAGACTCAGTCCAGACTCAAACACATCTGTTGTCATATAGTCTCCACTGTTAGGCACAGACAAGGAGAGAGAGAGTGAACACCAGTGGGTCTGTTGCATTGGCTTCTATGTGTGGACACAAAGCTATAGTTTATACTTTGCAAACACAAATGCTCACTTTTGACGAGCTTAGGCTAAACCATGTTCCACTGTAAACAAATATGGGGCTGTATGAAAGAAATGGAGTTTGGTATGACAAGACGGCCACCGAGTGCCAGATCCGCGCTGAAGATCAGGGATGAGATAAGATGAACAGATAGCCAACATTTCATATGCCTCAGTCATGTTGTAGAATCCATCAGCAGTATTTTGGGACTGTTTTGGACAGATAAGAAGGACAGTTGTATTGTAGAATTAGGCTAGATTATGGCATTAAGTCTTTTTTTTCAAACACTTGGACCTATAAGAGAACGCATATTAGAGGAAGTGTAATGCATGCAAGTCTTAAAACAGACAAATAGCCTCACAAATGCAAATATACAGTCAAATATTCAAATCAACAATAAACAGACTGACAGGCAGGCGGGCGATAAACAGGCTATTCAACCTGCTGTACTGTGAGCAACTGTTTCATCGCAGTTTCAGTGCTTCAGTGTGTGTTTAATCTTTCATTTAAGTGTCCTACTATACTCATACTAGTATATGGGGACAAATATATTTGATGTTTGATGTAAATGTAGATGTCTTTTGTGATTCCACATACCTGAGGTCATACCGTATGCAGCTTCATCCAGAGTGGGAGACTTGGGTAGGACTCAACACTTTACTGTGGGACTTTCATAGTTATTGAAACTCACCTTGTGAGACTGGTATGGCTAGTTTCACCCACTTCGGCCTCTCTACGAATCACTTGTCTTCAAACTTGTCTTCAAGCAGGAAAGTACACTCCGCATTGTGCTACCTGAAGCACTTCCCCTTTTTATCATAGTTGGGATGGTTGAGCTGCCTCTCAGGAAGTTTACTGCTGCTCTTGGTGGAGACTGATTCAGTGTGTGGCTTTGACAAGTTGGCAGAAGTTGACTGGACGGGTACAGTATGATGTTTTATTTGTTTAAATTATTCTGGAATAATCCAGGAGGTAGTGCCATGTAGAATAATTAGGTTAAGTAATTTATTCAGAAATGTTTGTGGGATTTTACATTAGGCCTTAGCGCTAATGGTAAGATTATTCTATGATAATGTAGCCTGCCACCTACTTTTTTTATTCAGCTGTTTTACGTGGAGTAATGAGTACGTGTTGTTTGTGTTTTGTTACAAAAGGTTTATCTTTACATTGTCACCTTCTGTAAAGATACCACAGTAATACAGTCACACAGGAACACAATAGAAAAATATGTTCAGAGAGTTTGTTTTTTGGTCAAAGCCAAGTGTGAGTAAAGCCAACACTTTTTCTTGAAGACTTTTTTAACCTTAATCAGTGGCCATCTCTAATACATTCCACATACGGTTGCTGTGGCTGAAATAATTTCCATGGATTGAGGCTACTGTGGTGAAGACACCTCACTACATTGCTTTAGGCCTGTGCACATGTAACACAAAGCATCTTGATATAAGTTTTTTTTTTTTTTTTTTAATCTGAAAGGTATCACTCAAGATGGATGTCAAAAAAAAGAACTTCTTGGAGAACCTGCGTCAGAAAACCAAGTTGGTGAATCTGAAGAAACCAGGAAAGAAGGCACTGAACAAGCAGGGGAGGAGACTGGCCCATCGGCGCAGTATTTCCGTACCAGATCTAAGGTTTGTGCCAGGAGAGCCATTTTCTACAGAGAGTGCCTTGATGTCCACTGCCTCTGATGCCATCTTCTTTGGACATTCCCCTGGTGTGAGTGATACTGACTCTATTGCAAGTGGCTCAATCACAGATGGAGTGCTTTTCACAGACAAACTGAATGATTCAGTCCCAGAAACTAGACCCAAAGTTCCCACTGATCGCACAGCTGCTGCTTTGAATAGAGTAAGTGCACCAGTGGAGACATTGACCCTCTATGAGGAATTTGATGATATGACAAATTCAGGCTCAGAGAACAAGGTAAACTTGTATGCACAAGTGGATAAAAGAGCCAAAGGCAATGCACCTAAATTCATTTTTGATCCTATTCCTGCACCAAGATCTGTTTTTGCCAGTGCACTTCCACCGAGACCAGGTGTTGCTGACAGAGAGAGTCTCTGTGGTGAAGACACGCCAGCAGACAGAGTGCTTTCAGGTACTGTTTCTGGATCACTGGCGAGAGCACACTCACTGGGAGACCAAGTGAACGCTTACACAGAAAAGAGGACCACACCATTTGAGCAGAGAAAGCCACCATCTGAAAAAGGGACTCCGCCAGTGATCAGACAAGCTGCTTCTGTGGACAAAATGCCTCTGATATTAGATACTCTGGGTACTCCTTTGGAGAGTGCAGATGGCACGTCTCTGGACTCTGCCTGTGGCACTCCCAGTGAGGAGCAAGTCAACATGCCCTGGACGACCGATTCGGAGGAATTGGACCGTGAAGCCAGCTCTCCCTTTTCGGTGAGAGAGTTCTCAATGGAAGACGCTCTGCTAGAAGAGGCCCAGTTTGAGGAAACTCTGGAAGAAATAGCAGAGGTCAGTTTTATTGCAGGTGTATTTAATTATATGTACAATCAGAGAATCCTATTCTTATATGACGTCTCCAAGTACTGTTGAGTATCCGATTTAAGAAGACAGTTTGTGGCAGTAACTTGTGACGGTAACTATTCAGTCTACTGCTACAACATACCAAACACATCCTCAGATGCTTGGTGTTAAATGTAAAGTTATGTAAGTTGACTTTTCACAGCCCTTGGGTATAGCTCAAATTAAGACTGTTGTGTCCCCATGTTTCTAGATGTCTCTGAGATACATGAACCAGTCAAAAACCTGTGTTGCAAGTTAGAGACACAATGTGTCGCAGAGAGCTCTACAAAAACATTGATAGCATCTCACTGTACTGTTGACACTTTTCACTCCCACTAAAAGCATTTACAGTACATGCTGTTCCTATTGGTCATGTCCCTAAAGCACATTATCTGCAGTCATGGGGAATACATGAAAGTCTTAAAGTTCCTCTTTTAAATTAAAGCCTTGAATATCATATGGCACCACACACCTTGACATATCATCACCACTGTACTATACAAAGTGTATGCATTCTGGTGTTTTCATAAAATGTCATTACATCCTTTTTCTGCGCAGATGTCCATTGAACCGTGTGATTTCTTTGACGAAAACGTGCAAGATTCCCTGGAAAGCTCTGTGAGTACTCAACTTGACTGCTGTGCCCGTTGAAGTAAGCCACGCATCTGGTATTAGAAAGCATATGAATTTGAATGGTTCTTCACAGCAGGTTATGACAGCAGGGCCTGAGGCCCAAGCACCTGTCCCGTTCCAGAGATACCTCCTGAGTGTCAACCTAAAGCGAGGAAAGAACCTGGTCATCCGAGACAAGCGCTCTGGTAGGTTCAACAACCTGCAGGTTACCCATAAATCCCGGCCTTTCACAGCCTGTAAGGCTAAGAAGTCTATCTCATTTAGATCTTTGGAGGACATTTAGAGTTAACATCAAAATGTTCACATAACTTTTTTTTGAAACACCCTTACATAGTTTAGTACTGATCAAGATATGCCGTATCAGATTTCTTGTACATCCTGAAAGAATGCAGTTCTTTGTGTGCTGGCTTTTGGCTATAGCTAAAGGCTGAGCCCTTAATGAACTCTACACATACATACAATGTGTATATATCCTGTTAATCTTGCTGGGTTTATGGAGACGGTGGAAAATTGTGAATGGGAAATGTGTTATTGTGTATAAAGGCAAGATGGGCTGTGTTCAGTTAAGTCTTCTATTTAGTTGTTAGGGTGACGTCTCTTGTCAAGCAGTGTCTTTCAGAAGAAAAAAAAAAACCCTAGAGAAGTATGCAGTCAGACCTGTGTGGCAAAAGACAGACTGGTACAGACTAATCGGTACTAATTAAACAGAACACACAATCTGTAAATGAAACCACTAGTACTAATAAGTACTACTAATAAGTAGTTAAACAGTTTATTCTGAAATGGTGTGCCAGGTGTAGTTGTAGTGCATTCTTTCTCTCTAAATTTATGTTCCTAACTCCTTCCTCATAGCAAATAGCTCAGACGTGCAGCTGTTCTTGAAACCAAGCCTGTGACTCATTGGTTTTAAAGAGAAGAGGATCTGTTATTATCATGTATTTAAATATTACAGGCCACAGACGTTTTTCTCTTAAATCTATATTTTTGATGTTGAAAAAGACAGAGAGTCACAAGTGTGAAATACAAAGTTCAACTCATGTTGTACCTCCCTGAGCCCAGTGGAATTTGCTTTGGGAAAGGAGCGCCCTCGGGTGGCCATAAGTGAAACTACAACTTATGAGAAAATTCATGTGTGGTCTTATTAAGTGTAGCTACTGACTGACAATAGTTTTGTGGGTTTTTTTTTTTTTAGAGTGTTTTGGACATAACACTTAATATTGGACATAATTTGTTTCACCTAAGGTAAAAATTATAGTTACGATTTGTCATTTTAGATTGATAGATACATTTCATAGTAGAGAAATTGTGATATGACAATTTTTCAAAGCTACATCAATCTTATCTTATTGGAAATTTAAACACTCACGATATGTATGTAGTGGTTCCAACCAATATCATACTTTACTGTAGCTCTCATGTATTTGTGAAATCACGTTCCAGTAAAATGTGGAGGGGCCCTCTCCTTGGAGTGATGCCTCACAGTTTTTTTCCGTGTGGTGGCAGAAGACCCTCCAAGCCCAGTGCCCTACTCCCTGCTAGTTGAGACCTTACTTTCCCTGACAAGATGGCACCATGATGATGCAATCCCCACACGCCCCCTGTCTCTCCACTGTTTGCCCAACAATCAACACCGTGCCAAAGGCTCACCAATGGCATACATTGTCATTACATATTCTGAAAGGACCCACGCCACCAGCCCCCACTCTTCAGTTTTTGTTCTCCCCTTTTTTCCCATTAATTTCCATCGTCACCGTTCTCAGTCATGCCAGAGCTTTTCTCCTTGCTAGCTGCCACATTCTCCTCCTGTCAAGTTGCCTGGAGGTTTCCCTGTCACAGGCTGGCAGGGTGGAGCTGCTGTGGGTCCTGCCTGCCTTTGCGAGATGTTCATTTGGAGTGGAGAGCTGACAGGCCTGACAGCCCATCCCCACAGGGCCTTTGTCATGTGATTCAAGCCTCCCTGCAGGCTCTCTCAAGCACCCCTTTATTCCCCTATACAAATGAAGGCATGGGACTGGCTTTCATTTTTTGGCCAATCTGCATGCAATTGCAGAAACAAAGAAGTCCCATACCCCCACTCCACTCACAGACAGACTTTCTTAACAGGCTTGGGAGATTAACACTGGTTGCTTCTAGATTTTGGTTTCTGGTTGCCTCATGCTGGCGAGTGTTTCTACTCTTTCACAATTAAACAGCTACATCCCTCTGTTTTTGCCATGTGTGGGGTGCACACCTCCTCCTCACATATTTCAGTCTCTCACACAAACAGCATGGGGGAAGGGTGTGTATGCATGTGTGTGTTTTCATACACAGTGTACATTTTCAAAGTGACAATATGTTCCCCACAAAGTAAACATAGTTTGCGTCAAATAAATTCACTTTCACCATAGATTGCTATGAAATCAGTGTTTATACACTGTGGTTGTATGTTAACTTAACACTTACGGTAATTACCATTTGTGTCATACAACATTTTCTTGCTGATTTTCTTTTTTTTTTTTGTATTTAATTCTAGGCACTAGTGATCCTTATGTGAAGTTCAAACTTGAAGGGAAACAGCTCTATAAAAGCAAAGTAGTTTATAAAAGCCTGAATCCACGCTGGAATGAATCCTTCTGCCATCCTCTTCGAGACAGAGAGCACATCATGGAAGTTCGGGTAGGCTTTTATTTGCTTGAATAGACGTACATAATCTTACAACACAAGAATGGCCTGGCACCGGAGCGCACAATTCCTGTTGTTTTAGATAATAATAATCGTAATAATGTTTGTAATATTGTTGCAGGTGTATGATAAAAATCGAACTGCTGATGAGTTCATGGGTTCCAGCGCTATTTCCCTGGCGAATCTTGAATTGCACAAGTGAGGAATACATTTTTTAAATTGTATTTGAGGTAACAGATTATCACAAGGATATCCATAAATTGTCATCAGAATTAATCCCCATTCCCTTTCTGTCCCTTAACAGAACCTATGAAATGGAGTTGCCTCTTCATGATCCGAAAAGTAAAGAAGATGACATGGGAGTAATTGTCGTTGACGTCTGCTTAATGTTTAGAGATGCCACCATCAAAAAAGCCCCCGTAAGACTATTTCTGAAGCAAGAAGTATTTGTTGACGCAGTTCACTGTCTTAAATCTTCTCTGAATTGTTTGTACTGATTAATTTAATTCTTTTTTTTTCATAGAGATGGCCAAGGAAGAATAAGGTATGGCTTTTTTTTATATCATTACATTTTCTTTTTTATCTAGAATACCATTAGTATTCCTGAGTTCAACTTTGTGCACGTTAGAGCTCGTGGCTGCCCCAAACTAAAGCACTAGGGGGCAGTATCTCACTGTAGGATGGTGCAACAAAGAATGAGGTGTATGTTCAGGACTCAGGCTTTTGTGTGTAACCTTGGTTTCAGCACACCCTATTTCCTTTGTGGTTTTATAGTGAACCTTTTTTGCAATGCATATTATTATCAGCGGTATCATTTTCTGTGAAAAAAAAAATACGATACAATATTACATTCTGATCAAAACCAAAATAATAATATTGACTGAATATGTTGCCATGAAAGAGCCCTTAGATGAGTATTATAGAGCAGTATTTGGTTTTGTAGTAAACAAAGTTCCATTTCCTCTCAAGTGGTTTTCAATATATTGCAGATGTAATTAGATTCAGAGTGAAATAGGAGGGTTGCTGTTTGGGACTCACACTGCAGCGAGTGGGTTTATATTCACACCTATGTAGTCACTGCATCTGCCACTGTTCAGTCTCTTGATGGTCCAGTAGACAATCTCAATTTGAAATTAGATGACAAAGGAATGAAGCCATTTTCATACACATTGTAGGTTATCCACTACAGATGGTTAAAGATACTCAAAGGGAGACAGAAATGTGTGATGGGACTCTTCACAATGTTCTGCTGCCTAAATCACAGTGCTAATTTAACAATGTAACAATGCCATTTTTTCCCATTTCATTTTTGACAAACGTACAATATCTTATTGCATTTAACACCTATCCTGGAAGTGCTGAATACCCAGCTTTTACAGCTCTACTCCCCCTCTTTCCGAACATCGTTTTCTCCCTCTGTGCTACCACCACAGAGACAGGGAATGGCAAGTGCCTAAGTAAAACTCTGCTGTGTGATAGTGTTTCAAACAGGAGGGGGGCGTATGGGAGAAGCGGGAGGGGGGCTCTGCTGTTCGAGGCATGTTGCCAGTGTGGGATGCCTAAGATCGGCAACGCTGATAATTCCCAGGCATAGCGGGCAATAACCCAGATGTTAGGATGTAATATCACAGCTGTGGATGGACAGTGCTGAGGTACCAGCCAAATGGACCTGGGTCTGAGCTCATCGTGCTTGTCCCCATGCTGTCCCACCATATGGAAGCAATCGCACAGCCCTTTTAGGACCAGGAATAGATTCTCTTTAGGGGCCACTTACAGTTAAGTGGAATTGTTTTATTGGCCGCTGAGATAGAAATGTGTCCAAGATAAACACTTGGGATGACTTGGCTGAGGCCTGTTTTATATCGCTCCTCCACTCCCTCTGTTCCTCTTCTTTTGAAGGGGCTGATATTTATAGGGCTGTGCCTGTGGTATTCCATGTTAATTCAGGTCCCTGAGATGTGCTTTGATCCCCTCCGGATTGGGTGGCAATGTGGGTTGTGACCCTGAGGAGGGGCCGGAGTGGCAGGGGAGTTGTAGTAGGGCTGTTTGAAGCAGTGTCGCCGGGGCAGTCGAAGGAGCTGGGCAATCAAAGAGGCTAGAGCAGATTACGGTCCTGCTCTTTAATTACAGTCAGCCCAACACAACCTCTTTGCTGTTTGTTTTTACAGCCCTGGCCTATCACCGCACGGCCTCACGGGAACTCAAACATGGAAACATATCAAGGCCTCTCTTTCCCACTCCCTCTGTGACACACGGCAGGAAAAGTGGATTATTTGCTGGGCTTGTCCTTCATTTCCAAATAGTCCTCAAAAGCACAACGTCTTTATTCATTTTGTAGATTCGCTTTAGGAGAAAAGATTTGTTATTTTGCCATAGTTAAATTCAATCTGGATAAATTTGCCAGCATGCAGTAAACTCTGATGCTGGCCATACATACTGCATGTATGCATAATTTGCTGATGAGAGAGCTGTGTGGTTTGCATCATTACTCACTGCTGCCTGCTGTCTCTGGTGCAGTATGCCAAGTGTCCTGCCTCCCCACACTCAGTCTGGGAGCCAGTGATGAGTGGGACTGTCACAGCCAGGGACATCTGGCTGCTCGCTGACGTCCCTCTCTTCCTCTCTCTCCAGGAGCCTCCATGGTGTGGCTTGCCTGTCAGTAGAGATGTGCTAATGTGCTCCAACAGAGATGTGCTGTATAGTGTAAACCTTTGTCCTACTTTCATGCACTCTGTGAACATGATCAGGTGCCAGGCTGAGGCAGGAACAGGTAAACAGAGGGGAGCACACAGAGTTTCCACACACATGGTGCTTCTAAAAAAAATATAACTAAAAAGATATCTGCGTGTATCTTTGCCCTGCAGCAGAACCAGGCTTCACCATCCCAGCGGCCTCCTGAACTGCAGAAGAATCAGCTGAAGAACCAGATGTGGACTGGTGTGCTTGGTATAACCTTGGTGGAGGGACAGGACCTGCCACAGTATGGTCATGGGGACATTTATGTCCGCTTTCGCCTCGGAGATCAGAAGTATAAGAGCAAGGTTGGACTTGCTTTTTAAAAGTCTTTCTCTTTTCCTACTTCTCCTACACTCCCTTTTCTCATGCTCCTGTGTCTTTTTAATGTGTGCTCTTTATACTTCAAGCCTTTCTTCCCAGCCCCTATCTCTTACTTCCCCGCTTCTCTCTCTCAGCAGGTGCCTGTCAGTGACTCACCTCCACCTTGGCTCACTGGGCCATGGCAGAGGCAGCTCATTAGACTGGGCAAGGCTGCCACTCACTTCCCCCTGTGCTTCAGGTGCTGGGCTTCATTGGCTTCATTTGCATACCCAGCATGCCCTGTTCATCTACCTGTACTTGTTGGCCTCCCCCCTGATGATTCTATGGTGCACTTGTCTTGTGTTGTCGTGTTATTTCTTTGTAAACCTCTCTGCTTTCCTCTCTGCTTGTTTGTTTGTTGGACAAAGCTGATTCTAATTGGAAGCTGTCAGTGTTTACAATCCCAGAGTGGCTACTGAGGTGTACACATACAAGCACACACAAATAGAGACACATACACACAACACATCTCTCTTTCTCCTCTCCTGCTTCGTTCTGGTTGGACTGAATGAAGACTTAATCCACCTGTCATGCAGGAGCTGCTCAGTCTGATAATGCATTAAACCTGACATTGTGTCAAAGTGTGTGCGTGTGTGTGCATGTGCGTGTGTCTATGTGTGTTTCCGTGTTACTGTATGTGCTGAATCTGTGTCTTTACTGCCCTCAGAACCTTTGCATTCAGGCCAATCCCCAGTGGAGAGAGCAGTTTGACTTCAATCAGTTTGAAGATAACCAGGAACCTCTGCAGGTAGAGGTGTACTCAAAGAGAGGGAGGAAGGGTGAGGAATCATGGGGGATGTGAGTATTTCCTTGTGGGTAGTGTTAATTTTGCTCATATTGGTTCCTCCACATAGCAAGTTGGCCTTATGTGTTTCAATGGAACTACTTTCCCTTCATGTCTTAGGTTTGAGATTGACCTATCGAGACTTCCACTTAATGAGAGGCAGCTTTACACTCATGCGCTGGACCCAGGAAAGGGCAGGCTGGTGTTTCTGGTCACCCGGAGACCTTGCTGGGGAGTCTCTATCTCAGACATTGAAACAGCTACTTTGGAGAACCCTGATGAGAGAGACACAGTAGTGAAGAAATTTGTAAGTTATTTTTTGGTTTGATTTATTTTTAATGTAGAAAGAGAGTCCCCAAATATTGGAATAACTGCTGCCACTTGCAGCTGAGTAATGATCTAATGTCAGTTGATTCAGTCAGAAATACAAATACATCATAGATTGCTGGTGGACACATTTTCAACAACACTAATAAATTAGTTTTTATGTAGTGCATTAATTAATCACGCTCAAAAAATATGTTTTTAATAACATGTCTTTAATCGTTCTCATTTCTTTAGAACTTAAAGAACTCTCACAAGTGTATGGGTGAGGTCGGCTTCCTTCAGGTCAAACTTATAAAGGCAAATGATCTTCCTGCAACAGACCTCAATGGTAATCAGAAGCAACAATTTACTTTTTTTTCTTTTCTAATGGTCATGGACTTTTCTTTACATTGAATAACAAAACTTTTGTGTTACTTGTAGGAAAAAGCAACCCCTTATGTGTTGTTGAGCTCAGTAACAGCAAACTTCAAACTCACACAATCTACAAGACCCTAAATCCAGAGTGGAACAAGGCCTTTACATTGTAAGTAAGGTATCTGGAAAAAACAGGGCATCTATTCCTCTGTGTGATATATTTCAATGTGAATAACATGCTTCTCAACGCTTGTGTTACAGCCCAATTAAGGACATTCATGAGGTGGTAGAGTTGACTGTCCTTGATGAAAATGGAGACAAAGCCTCAAATGTTTTGGGAAAAGTGGCCATTCCATTACTGACTGTAAGTTTGTTTATGATCAGCCACAACCTTACTACTGTGACATGATTTAGGTCTTACATGTAATACAATACAAAATGAATAAAAATACATACACATTTTTTTTTATTCTCAAAGGTTCAGAATGGGCAGCAGATATGTCTGTTCTTGAAGAAAGAAGACTTGGGAGGTGCATCAAAAGGAACCATCACACTGGTGCTGGAGGTTATCTATAACAAAGTAAGGATCGCACTAAATATGTTCAAGCTTGTTCGAATGGTGGTAATGTTATATATCATGTACTGTGAAGGTGACTGTTTATTTTCAATTTCTTTCATCCCAGGTCAGAGCTGGTATCAAAACCTTCCAACCAAAGGAGGCAAAATTAACGGAGGAAAACCTGAAGTTCTCCAAAAAGGTTACCTCTATTGATGTTCTTCGCAAAAATGAGCAGATTGAACTAAAAAGCTTGCCAGCACAATCCCACAAAGCCACAACAAAGCTAGTTTTAGTTTGGATTGGACATAGTCAAACTAATTTGTTTAATTTGCTTTAAACGTCTAACTTCACAAGTAGAAAATAAGGGATTGTAACGCTGAATCAACCTCATTGCAAAGTCATAAACATTACTTCCAGTGTCAAATGATACTAACCAGTGTTTTGTTCCAATTATTTCCCATTAGGTCCTTGCCCAGAATATATATCGGGTTCGAAAAATCAGCACAGCAGTTCTGTACACGTTACAGTACATTAAAAGCTGCTTTCAATGGGAGAACACGCAACGGAGTCTAATAGCCTTTCTGGTAAGTCATTGCCTCACGTTAATGAACTCTCTTTAAGCCTTGGGGCGAACAAGTTTTGTCCCATTTCATTGCAGCCCAGTTTTAACTCTTTCATTTTATGTGAATTAGATGTTGGGGATAATCTTTGGTTTAGCCATTTTCAGTCTCTGCAAGTCTTTTTCCCATGAAAAACAATGACTGCCTTCTGTTTTTATCCCATGCGTATGTGATGGATGTGCTTTATCCTTTAAATCAAACCCCACTTGGCTTTCCTTCAGTTCTGATGACATTAGAGTGTAGTTGAAGGGGTGGGGTTTGGGCGTTTGTATGTCTGACTTCTTAGCAAAGCCTCCTAACCCGGGGGACAGTGTAAGGAGGATCACAGTCTCAGCTTCTTTGGGTGGAGGAGTGACAGTCTGCCTCCAAGATTTGAACCTTGTTTAAATGTCTCTGTTTAGCTGTTTTTAATGAGGGTATGTGATCTAAGGTCCTAAGCTTAAATAATCTTAAATCACCCTGTGAATCCCCCTCAGTACAGCACATGTAATGTCATGATTAAGAGTGTACACTTGCCATGAAAGCCCTGCCAGCGCCGTGTCAGGGTGAGGAAGCGGTCACAGACAGGGTGTGTGAAGAACTCTCCTTTCACCGCCTTTCTTCTGTCTGCTCTGTCTCAGAATGACATGCAATTCATACCTGGTGTATTCTATAAGCCCTTCTCACTGATCCTGAGGTGCAAATCCCCCCAGGCAATGACCAGGCTCAATGTATCACAGCCTTTAGAACAGCAAGGCACACAGACAGGCACGCAGACACACAGACAGGAAGACAGAGAACAATGCGTGCGATTGTATGAGGATAGAGTGGGAGGCAGGCTACTATCTGGGAAAGAAAGTTGGAGCACAGAAAGAGAAAGACAGTTCGGTAAGAGTGCGTTCTACGAAGGCAGATAGCGAGAGACTTGGAGGCAGGGATATGGGCAGGAGAGCAGGAGGATAGGCAGGCTGACAGGTGACAGGTCAGCGGGACGGGGCCATCTTCTTCCACCTATAATTAGATCCTCCGCAGGCGATGGGAGTGTGTGGTGGCACACTCTAATCTTTCATTTCCACTTCTGCTCCACCTGCTGTTTAGGAGTCCAGCACACAAATAGAGATCTTAGAATGAAGGAAAAATCACTACTGTAGCAACGATGATCATGATGAAAATAGTGTAGTGCCTCCCAATCTTATTTTTGTGTGTCATATGCTCTGTGTCAGTGAAGGTGGTAATTCTTGTGACATTGTCCTTTTATTTGAAACAACTGCTCTGTTTTCAGACACAAACACCAGCACACTGGTTGATATTTTTAAGAGCAGACAGCAGCCGTGTAGACAGAGTGCGCCTTTGTCTGGGATGAGGTGTGCTTCAAATAGTCCAAATGTCGAAGGTGCATGGTGAGAATTGCCCCAACAGAGTGAATGTGCCACTGTGTATTCATCACCCACTCATCAGCAGACGGAGAGTTCAACAAGTGAAAAGTTCTTTTTTTCGATGATTCATTATATTCTCAACAAGTGACAAGCATGGTGGAAACATGCAAATCACATGTAAATACTGCATGTAATTGATAGTAACAGCAAAAACTCTGAACTTACACTACCATGTGACAGTCAGTGAGGGCAACAGCAAGGTCTTCACCAACTGTCATTACAAGCCTGGTGCCATGCCACCTTCCACACCAGTGCCCTGCCCACTCCAAGGCTAGCCACTGTACAGCCACGCCTTCTCCTCCAAGTCATCATTTGCAATTAAGTTAGTGTTTGGAGCTGTCTAAAGCAGCATGCCACCATGTGCCTTAATGAAAGCAGCTCCCATTCCTATCTTTATATCTTTAGGCAGTGGTAATAAGGTAACTGATTCAGACATTGACAGATGGCCTCTGCTTGCCTTTCAGATGTGTATAATTATACCACTAGTGTCTGCTCTTTTCCACAGTGGCAGGCAGCGCAGGGTTTCTCAGGGTATGCCGGTAGGAAACGCTGCAGTGGTGGGTCTAGCTTTAATATACATTACAATACATTATTTATCAAGCCGGCAGACCAGTCCTACCCTTTTACACCATATACATCCTGTAATGCATTACCGCTGCTGTGGTTTCTACTGGGACTGCGGGACGCTCGTGTAGTGCTTTACCAGGAATACTTAGCCATTATATCACTCAGTCCCACAGGCCAACTTTCTGACCTCCACACAGCATGCAGTCCACATTTGTATCCTGTTTATGTAGATTCATGTATGCATTATGAAGTGGTTGCTGGTGTGTGGTGCGTAAGGTATTCAAATTTTGTATGAAGGATCACTGCTCTGGTTTACATAAACCAAGTGAACAGGAATGTGAGAAAAAAATTATTGAGTTTTTCTATTTTTTTTGTAGAAGTCTTATTTGTTCATATCAAGATAACTTTTCCCTTGTGAGTGGCAATCAGAAAGTTGCACATCCTGGAACATATATATTTAGCGTTTACAGATTGATGGTTTATTTGGTTCTGTGCTGCTACTGAGTGTTATTCCGTGAGAGGAAACTCTGTAAGGAATGGAAATGCTTGCAGTATTGTCACTGCTTTCGAGTGCAGGAGGTTACTTGTTTTGATTGTGCAATCTCATCAACTCCAATCTCAACAGTCCATAGTGTTTGAAGTTGCCTTCGATTTTCCACCAATATGTAGCAGTTTTAAAATAGAGTCCCCCTAATTAGGTAATGTAACAAAAAATAGAAGAAAAAAATCTTTCTCACGCATTTAAACAAAGTTCTGGCAAATCCTCATAAACATTTTCATCAGTGAACGGAAATACAAACAAGAAATTTGGATTTTTTTTCCCCCTCTTCTTGTTTATGCTACAGTAATGAGCCTAGGATCTGTGCTTTTCAAGAGTTTGACAACAGCATGTTCCCTTCTCTGAGAGAGAGAAAATGTGACAGCTAAAATCTTCATAAAATAACGGCCTTTAGATGTGGTTTTCACTAAGACTGAGCGAGATGAATGTGCTATACATCAGCAGTGACTGCGGAGGGGTCACTCAGAGTTCTTTGCTGCACACATGAACAGGACCTGTAGATGGAGCTACAGCACTGCTGGAAATGCGAATGGAGGCACTGAGGAGATCAGTTACTTTTCCCAACAGGAGCCATTTGTGGGAACAACTTGGAGTGAAATCCTCCATTCTGTGCATTAGACCAAGAGACACAAGTTTCTTGCACAAAAAAAGGAAGAAAAAAAGCTAAATGAGCATGTATTAGCCAGCCAAATTAATCTGCTTCTGAAGTTTAAAGTTGAGAACAATTTTGATTTAGATGAAATGGATGAAAGTTAAAAAAACGAAAAAGGATCATTTACACTTGAAAGCTGATTTTGAGCTTTGCTGTCATTAGACCGCTTTAAGTATTTAAGTAGAATTAATATTTTAACATATGAGCTACCTCATCTGTCAGGAGTTAGACTAGAAAGAAACCTGTATACCTTATGTGAGTATTTGAACCGTTTTCTTTTTGACACTGCCAGGTAGCAACCGCTTTAGACATCATTTGACAGCCTGTGAAATGCTGATTGCCTCACATCACACACTGTAAAGATGGCATTTGATGAATGTTTGATGCGGTGCAGCTGTAAACACACTTGGCAGCTGCAACGGGCACTTTTTTGGGGCTGATAGAATCATCGTCTACCCAGATGAGGGCAGGACAGGGTCAGATCTGGCTCCAGAGGTCTCGGGAGACCACCTGTGTAGAGCCGCAGCAGTTGGGGCCATTAACCAGAACACCAGCCCAGCCGAGATCAAAGCCATAATCAGAGTTGTCATAATTGTTCTTGTTAACACTGTCCCTGAAAATGAGATGCTTTGTGAGTCTTGGATCTGCCTATTTGGGGTTTACTGTATTGCAGTGTGGCCGGGCTTTTGAGAGAACAGCGAGAGGACTGTGCATGCCCGTGAATTTTCTCCTTGTTTCTGCTTTGCATCTGTTTTGTCTCTGTTGGAAAAAGTTGGAGGCCTTAAAGGAGTGGGTTTCTTCAGTCTCGTGGGGGTTACACTCTCCATCTCCGTGGCTGTGGGAGTTCTCACAGACTGCGCAGGGGGAATGTGTCTAGTCGGGGAAAAGATGATGGCAGTGATGGTGATGTGTGTATTCATGGTTTTGAGTCTGAGATCTATTAATTATTAAATGATAGGCTATGACTACTTGCAAACGGCTCAGCAGTGCCTCCTGGTTTAAATCAATATTATTATTTAGCTGCCCTGAATGGCTATGTGTCAGTTGACAGCTCTTGCAGTTGGCTGAATGCAATGTGTAACCTTGAAACATGTCCCCTTATTAGTGGCATTAACACGCTTTCTCTGCTAATATTCACGTCATTAGAGCTGTGAAATGGTTCTCATTTTTGCATGTTTTCACTCTGATTTTGACTATATCATTTCACTTTTGAGAGTACATTTGATTACATTTACATCAATCTCATTCATCATTATTATTTAGCATTATTAAGCAGCATAAGGTGACTACAAGCAAGTGTCCTCAGATTTATAAAAGCCTACTGCACTGAATAAACGTGTGGACTCCTGGTTTTATCTGTGCATCTGTTGTAGTTGTACTGATGGTTTATACTATGCATGTTTTCAGCCTAGATCAAGTATGCTCTGTGTTTAACCCCATTGCTTGTACCATATCATAATGACTGTCTTTAACATACTTGCCACCCTCCTAGTCACAGAGGACACCTCTCCCCAGGCAGCCGAGGTGGCGACCTGTCCGCCCTTGTGTGTGGCTGTTCTGGGGCTGGTCTTGGCCCCGGCGCGTTAACGTGCGTGTGAGCTGAGCTGACAGGGAGAGAGAGTCCATGCCACTCCCTCCCCACCTCCTCAGGGGAAAAGGCTCGCATGGCAGATCTGTCACCCAGGAGGTCGCTCAGTGTTAACGCTCCCGACACGGATTAAACACTAGTGGCCAGTGCTGGAGTGCGGGGTCAGTGTAGCCACCACTGACAGGCACCACGGGGCCCCCGCTGACTGCCCCGCTCCAGCCTCATACTGGTGCTACTCTGGCCCTGGCATGTGTCAGACAGTCGGGGAGACAACGGCCAGAGCTGGCCCCGTGAGCAAATGCTAATGCTGTGCCTCGCACGGCTGCTCTTCCTCAGTGCTTTGATAAAGAGCTGCTATCACTATTGCACTCTGTGCAGGCGTCCTCACAAATTTTGGCATTTGTTTAGCATTTTTCTACGACTAACCTTTTGTTTACAAATTACAAAAATTTGTCAAAGCTGAATTAAGTGAAATTAGACTTTATATGTCAATTTTTATGATTCATTTTTATTTTTGAATTTACCCTAGGAATGTCATTGTTTACCTTTATATTAAGCTCTGGATGTATTACTAAAGTGTGTTCTTTTGTTGCTTTTTCATCATAAAGAAAAATAATAGTAATAATTGTAATACAGTAAACAAAGTGGAAAACCACTTAACTTGAGTCACTAAAGCTCTGTAAATATCAGCGTTACTTTATCTATATTTGATTTAAAGATTGAATAGTAAACTGCCTCATACTCCAGAACAACTCATTTTGCCCCGTTGAGGAGCGACATGAGATTCCCCATTTTATTGCTCTCACTGGATTGTAGCCCCACTCTCTCTCTCTCTCTCTCTCTCTTTCTCCCCCTCTTTCTGTCTCTCTCTCTCTCTCCCCAGTCGATAAGACTTGAGCTGAGCATATGTGAAATATTTATTCAGCGTTAGCTCAGAGCACCATAGCTGCCCACACACTCTACCTGCCCCGAAGAAAAATCTTATCTGTGCTTCCTCTGCCTCCGACACCCCCTGAAAGCCTGTCCCCACACTGGCCCAAGCTCAACACAAATTACATGTCTCATTGCTCTGCGTTTACAGCTACTTTAAAGCCTGCCGCTCCTGTCCCCAACATAAGCCCTCAGCCAGACTCTGTTTCAGTCCGGCTGGAAAAAAAAAAAGACCTGCATGAGCTGAGCTGCTACTTGTGCCTTTGATTCATTATTAATCTCTTTTTTGTATTTTAATTGAGGAAGTAATGCAGATTAATTTTACTGCCCTTGATTTCACCCAGAAAAAGAAAATCTCTATGGCAGTGACTATTCAAGGTTTTGTAGAGGTACTTGTTTATTTTTTTTATAATAATAATAATTTTAGTTCATTTTCTTAATTTTTGCTTCGCTCGAATTCTGTCCTTTTGTGTGTCTCTCGCACACAACAATGCGCGCATCCACAAACACAGACAACCGCACACATTCATGCACAAACCCTGCAGCCTGTAGTCAGTCTTGTTAAACTCTTTCAGTATATGTTCACGTAATCTGGCATCCGTCCACAGCCCCCATGACTGACCCTCATAATGCTGGCTGGCACTCTCCTCGCTTTGTTTAGCTTTCCAAGTGGAGAGCAACTGAAGAGAGTAGTGAAGATACAGCCAAGATTAAATCTTTGGATGGTACATAGTCTTAAAAATAAGGGTATTTTTGAAATCTACTGCGTCAAAAAATAGTGTAAAAAGAGCTTTTAGTTAGCTGTTTTTTTAACACCAACAGTTATAACATTGTATGGCCCCTTGTGCTGTGACATTACATTAATTTGTCTCATCAACAGTATTATTTGTGTTATACGCGTGTGATGCCTATATTTATAACCTGTTATCTGCTGTAGTGTTATAAGGAGAGCATTTGGCAGCCTTGCAGTCTAGTGGTTCGTCTGCCAGTCAGTAGTTTGGATTGGTAGACTGGGCCACCCCCTCCTCTGTTAATCAATTTACAGGACGGTAGAAACTCTTATAGAGGGTGTCTTTGTCCCTTTGTTCCTGCTACGATCCCTTCTCCCTCTCATGGGAGAGTGTGGGTGGTGGGAGCTGCCATGCTTGCTCAGCTTTAAGTTATTTTATTCACACTTTTAATCGCTGAGTGCTTTATTATTAGGTGCTGGATTCTGCTGGCCAGGGGATCTGCATGAGAAGGCGCAGAATGCATTTAGTGGAATCATATTAATGGCACTATAAAACAAACCTGTCAGGCTGTTCTTAACCCTGCTGGCAGAATTGCTCTGCCCAGGGTTGCCCCCTTCTCCAAGCGCTTACAGGTGGCTAAGGAGAGTGCATCTCCATCATCTACTCCACCGTGTGCTAATAGTTTTATTAATTCATTCCTTTTTTTCTCCCTAGGCACCCTGTGTATAATCATACAGACATTTTTCAGCTAAATGGTGTTTGTCAAGGGAGGTTTCATACATTAGAGACACTCCTCCCAGACATACATACTAACACTTGTTCAATTACAAGTCGTTCGTTATCCAATTCTGCTGTACGTAAACCTAAACGCTCAGGTATATCATTAATTACCCCCTCCCTTTTTTGTTTGTTGCTTTGTGTCCCTTTTGGTTAAATAAATGGCTCTTTTGCCGCTTGTTCAACATATTAGCATTGTCGTGTTTAAAAAGTTCAAGGTTTTACTTGTCAAGCGTAATTTTTTGACGAATGAAAACATATGCAGTCAGGCCCTTAAGACGAAAATGTAGCCCATCTTTGACAGCAATTAAAATGTGGATTATTTTTTATACAAATTTACACTCGTGCCTGAAAGGTTGCACTTGGTCCAACATGTCCTTTAATCACTCAGCTGCGTGCTAATAAAACATAAACCACTTAGTGGGGAATTAGTTCTGTCTCCATTTCACAGAAACTCTGGAGAATGTGAGGAGACAAGGGGAAGGTATAGTCCTGCCTCTGCTCATTACTGTGGGATATCTGACGGCAAAGTCTCAGTCTGTGCACCTGAGTGAAGGAATCCGAGAGGTTTTCCCAGATGTTTCTCTCCATCGTTTTTATTAGTGTTAAAAAAGCATGTAAATCCTGAACACATGGGCTGACATACCATGAGGGAGGAATTGAGAAGATATTTCTGACAGTTTTGGTTTATACCCTCATTTAAGCACTCAGTTTAGACACAAGGCATTGTATTTCTGTAGGCTTTTATCTTGTCCACTGAGCCAGAACGCGGTGAGCAGAAATTTGCATTAGTGGGCGATTATGAATACCTGTGACAGATTCTCTCTGCCGGCTCCCCGGGTAGAAATGAATTGGCTCCCTCTGTTGACTTGCACAGGAAGACAGAGACCAAGCAATTAGACTTTAGTGGTTAATGTAGCAGCTTTTGCAGGGAGGGCAAGGAGGTTCAACATTCCTGCTGGGCTCATGTCAGTTTCCAGGCACATTTTCCCCTCTTTTCTTTTTCCTTTTTTACGAGAATACTGGGAATATGACAAGCTACCTGTCCACCAGCCAGCTGAATTCCTCTGGGGTGAGGGGAGCGTCGCTTTAGAATAGCCTCATGGGAACTGAGGTGACAACACATGACGTAGGTTATTCATAACAGAGAGGAGATGTACTGCAGCTACCTCTGCACATCATGCATATTCATTGTTTACCTTTTTTTTATCCCCCACCAGCTCTAGTTGCTGTATACGTAATTCAAATGAGCTGTTATAAAAAAATAACACTAACATATTGTTTATTTCTTCGTATCTTGGTTATCCCGCTGTGTTTTTGCATGACGCTTTGGCTCAACCACCATCTCTCAGGTTATATGGAGGGATAAAGAGCAGTACAGTGGTGAAGCCCAGGGCAGTTAGGCCACATTGTCTGCATTACTCATGGTTCACGTTTCCCTGGTGGCCGTTTGAACCTATGCCTGGTGTGGCAGTAGGTAGACTGGCCCCCAGAGCAACATGCGCGGACTCTGTACGGTTGCTATGACAGGAGCAGTCTGCTGTTTACAGGCCTGCTATTGAGGCCTGAAGGCCTCAATGCTTCACATCCTGTCTCGGGCTTAACTCGAACATATTGTTCATACTCTAAGCACCCTCCAGCTCTTTGAGCCTACACTGCACAGTGCTACCATCATGTGGGTTCAGCTTGGCAGTTGCTCAATTTTTTTAAATAAACTTCGGGAGAAAAAAACTTAAGAAAGTAGGATGAAGCTAACTGTTGGAAATGATGCATTAATTATAGAAAATGTTTTATATACAGTAGCCTATGAGGAAAAATGTAAATTTACATTGTGAAAGATGTCTGGTGAATAAAAGTGGACCATATGTTGGGTGTATAATCACACTATAATAGATTTTAAGATTCAACTTGCTGTGGAGGACATTTTTATTTCATCCCTGTCAACCTGCTGGTGTGATCCTCCTCACACATTCCTGATAATTTCAGTTGAAGACAGACTCATTAGGCTGTCACTAAATGGGTTTAAATGCAGCCGTCCAATTAGTGCTCTGCTGTGAAATGCAGTGGGTGTTGTGCAACGTGCTTAGCACCACTCCTTTACAGAATTATGAAGGATTACTCATTCAGTGTGATCCATCTTATTTCTACCAGGGGTCTTGGCTTTTCTCAGTATCATCGCCACGGAGGGGGTAAATGTTGCAAATGCTTCTCCATTTGCCATATGCGCCTCGTCAGAGATCCTCGTCAGAGAGCCTAGCTGCCTCCGAATCTAAGAGGATTTGATGTGCTAGTTAAAAGACAGCATACCATGCCTATCCATGTCATACTTTCTGTTCTGCGGTAACGCCGCGCCAGTGCAGTGTTATTGGCGTTTATAAATAGGATTTAAAGATATTAGAAGTTGTCCCCGAATGTCTGTTACTTTGAAACCACTAAGATTAAAATCTGTTGCCATCGGCTATAAATCTCAGAGGCTTTACAGTCTGTAGTGCTTTTCATGAGATTTAGGATGTGGTTAAATCCATTATATATTTTGTTTTGGGAGCAGGCTTGCTGAGATTTGAAAGCTGGGTCCCCACTATAGTGTGATGGGCTTTGCGTTATACTGTCATGTTCTGTCTTCTCAGATCTTCCTTGTGACGGTGTGGCACTGGGAGCTCTTCATGCTGCCCCTCTTTCTGCTTCTGCTCATTGCCTGGCACTACTTCCAGCTCACTGCAGGGAAGGCCAACTCCAACCAAGACCTAGTGAGTGACGAGGACTCCGAACTCCTCAGTATTCATCCATACACATCTGCAGACACATGCTGTTACAGTGCAAATTCAATCTATATGTTAACCCAACTCTGGTCAAACCCTGATGGAACTAAATCCTTTTGGCACACATTGGGGAAATTGCAGTTTTACAGTAATGCCAATTAACAACTCTTACCCTTGCATTCCTCTGCAAAATGCTCCTCACAGGATAGCCAGTTGTACCAGCATTCCCCATGTTTTATAGCTGTTTGAAATTGTTTCTGCATGGTCTCCAGAGGGCCAATAAAACACCAAGCAGTAAGAAGCAGCTAAAATGAAATCACTGTAAATGCATGTATAGCCTATGGTCTGTTGATATAGTCTCACCACATCTGTAAGTGCAGGACTATAGTTTTCCCCACAACATACCACTATCTCCTCTCTATCTACTGTTATGGAAATTGTGTTTGCCCTACACATGTCTGTGAAGGTTAATGCTGTTCACACTTCTGACTGCCCCCCAATTTCACTGTGTTGTAAGCCTTCACACTGGCCAGCCAGGGGCCTGGCCTGCTCACACACCCATCCCAAAGCAACATACCCGGTCCGGTGATTGTGTTTATGGCTGCTGGCAAAGATGCCGTCCCCGGGCAATGTTAAAGCAAAGGCTCACCCTCATATCCAGTTTGGAGACTCTGCCACCCCTCTGTGACCCTCTGGCCGGCAATGACACAGCTCTGTTCCCAGGCAATGTCACAGTGTGCACCACATCGGGGTCAGGGATGACTTGATATAAAGTGATCTAGGCAACAGCATCCAAATTAAATGTGTTTTTTCCCCCTCTTTCTGTTTTTCTGTGTGCTTATGTTGTGGAGAAATGAGATTGCTTTGGTGTGACAGTGCTCTTGTGAGGAAGGCCCTCTTTCACCTCTTCTTTTGTGTGAGGTCACCCCTGTGATGCAGTCTCTATGGAAACAAGCCTCTCCCAATAGGGGTGAATGTACTCAAAGAAAATTTCATTACTAGGTGTTTGTTAAAAATGCTCCAGTGCCCACATGTCCCATTCGTTTGAAATCACCCACTACCCTTTATTTTCTCTTAGGTGAACATGAGCATGGGTGACGACGAAGAGGAAGACGAGAAGGTATTTTATCTTGTCTCTTTCTAACATTTTAAGGGATAATATGTTTTGGTGGAAGGTTATCTTTATAAATATAAATATGTCTTTCAAGGTTTACCATGCACATGGACTGTTTTAACATTTCATAGTGACATTACTAAGTGGCTTGTGCAAAAATTGCTGTCAGGCTTACTATCAGCCATGTCAGCCCAGCTAATATTTCTCTCTGAATTACCAAGGTTAAATCCAACACACAACAATGTCTTCATTGTGTCTATGGGGTATACATTCCTGGTTCAGCAAATAGTTGTGACTCTTAAGCAAATGAACACTTGGTTCTTAGAAACAAAAAAATGTATTTCACCATTTTAGAGCCATACAGGTCTCAGTTTGTATTGTAGCAATGACTGCTACTTCACAGAGGCTCTTTTCTAACTAAGAATAGAAATATTTTCATGCATCCAAATGAGGGCAACATCTATGAAACAGTTGTAGCATGTAGTTCTTTATTCTGTTCCCCTGGGTATTCAGTGTCACTCTACAAATGTACTCCACTGAGATACTGCAGCCCTTTGAATTTGATTTATAGATTTTCAAACAGCTCCGTCAATTAGATTTTTCACAGCTGCTGGAAATAATATCACTGCATTTTTTTGGATCATCATTGTATAAATGGGATAGTTACGATAAGGATGACCTTTTATTACCAGTACAAATGAACAAAGTACAAAAACACAGCAGTGAACTTATACTTTGCCCCAAAGGTTATCAGTCATTTTCACGTGTTCGTTTGTGAGAAATCATAAATGATGATGTTTATTAATATAGCTCTCTTGTGTCTCTTGAAAAACAAAACAACAGGAAATCTTTAAGTAGCCTGAAAATTATACTTCCCCACAGCACATAATATTCAATTACACTCATCCCACTGTTTTCTGTAAAGGAGGAAGAGTTAACAGGGATGTGAATTATTGCTTTATGGCAATGAAGTGTGGAGCTAACGCAAAGCCTCCAAGCAATGACCCTTGTGCTGCATGTCTAGGCCCAGGATTCATATCCATAATGCGCTCAATATATTCTGTTGTGATGACCTGAGGCTACCAAAAAAGCTAGATTCTTTTAAAAACACAGGCACATCCACCAAATCCTGTCTGAAAGGATGGGCTAATTCACAGATGAAACTCGCATGATATATCTGCACACACAAAGTGGAAAGCCGTTCTTGCTATCACTGCTAGGGACAGGCAAACTGGTGCTTAAACAAACAGCAGTGATACAGAAATTCTGTGCATTTATGAATACTGAATCGGGCAGGATTACATTTATGCACTGAATTGAATACCATTGCTTCATAGAATGATTATTACATTTTCTTTACCTTGATACCTCACTTTATAATAGAGGAATGTTCACTTCAGTTTAAGAAGTGGCAGAAAGGTTTAAGATTCTTTCAATATGTTGCATGTGTTTCTAAACTCAGCCTTCGCCTCTTAAAGCTTTTTGCAAGGTTTTCCATAAGCCTCCCCAAGCCCTTTCACACTCAGAGGAAATGAAATATCTCCTTTCATTTACTAATTAAGCAGTCACCCATGTTTGTTTTAAGCTGTCAGCTTTAATTTAAAGTGGCTTATTTGAAAGTCTTGTTATGGTCTTGCTGTCACTTGAATGTGATATCATGCAGTTAGATCAAGCAGCGTAGCTTTACACCTCCTATCAAAGTCTTCTTTAAAAAATATTTGGGGTTAAAGAGTGATCAGTGTTAAATTTGATGGCTTCAAAGCCTTTTCTTTTTTTTCCCAGTCTTTCCTCTAGCATGTGAATAAAAGCTTCTCCCTCGGAGAAGGTTATGATTACCACTCAAATATGTTTTTATCCCCCTTTTTTCCCCCTTGAGGAAGGAAATATTTAAACCTCAGACAGAGCAGCGAGAATGTGAAGGCATGACGTTAAAGAGAGACGAAAGGCAAGGCAGTGTTACAGCAGGATAATACAGAACAGATTCTCTGCCTGTGAACAAATCTGTCCTCAGGGAAAGAGACAGCTTACAAATTATGTGTGGGCAAAGTGACTTCCCTTTGGCCTTAGGTATCAATTGTGCAGATAGACAATATTTAATCATAACATAAAGAAACAGAGAGGCAAAACAAGTCCATAGATCTCCAACAGAAATGAACAGGGAAGATGAAACAGCCCTTTCATTGCCCCCCGGCTGGCAGTGCTGGTCTGGGGTTGACTTGCTCCCAGAGCCTAGCCCAGGGGAGTTGGGGGGAGGATGAGGAGGTGGTTGTGGGGGTGCTAGACTGGGCTGGGGGGTTACTCCATCTCTCACCCGATAGTCCACAGTCACCGCTGGGTCTCCTTGAGCACACCAGTCAGACAGACGGCCCATGTCATGATCTGTGGAGTGCATTATGAGAGCTACCGCACACGGACTCACCTACACGTTAAAGCCTTTGAGAGCGTTTCTGTGTTTTATCCCAGCAAATTGTTTGTTAGCTTATTTTAGCTCCATATGAGACAATTTGCTAGGAACACAGGTGTTTTTCATTTAGATGCAATTCTTATCTTTGTCAAAAAAAAAAAAAAGTCTCCAGTAAAATATTCAGTCTTAGAATTCAAATTTGGCACTGTTTATTCTAATTAAAATGATGCTAAATGAGCTTTTTCCAGCCTTTGATAACACCCCACGTGTCTGAGAGAGTATGTTTACCTTTGTGCAGGAGATCAAATTGGTTCTCCATTACTGCACCTTAAAAGGAAGCTTTTACAATTTTATCTGAAATGAGAATGTGATTTCACACAGGTTTTCTAATCAGTAGACATTTAGGATTCATTTAGTCCATCCCCAGTTTACCCATCCTTTTCCATTTCAGAAGGAGATCTTTTAAACATTTTTGTTTTCTCTCCACTCATGTACACTCTGAAAAGAGAAATGAACAAAGATAAAGAATATCATCAAATGATTAATGTAGGAAGGACTTCAGTTTTGGTCGCTAAGGAGATGGAGGATTTCAAGAATCTTAAATCACATGAATAATGATAATCATGAGAGCTCTGTCTCTTGATGCATACTTCAGAGTACATCTATTTGTCTGTTTTTCCTTTTAGAAATGAAAGCCAATATGGTTTCTCTTTTTTCCTGTCGGAGCTGTAGTTCTGGCTAAATTTACCTCGCGTATGTATTCGCTGCAGTTAAATAATGCCTTATATCTTTTTTGGATTTGAATTGTAAATTATGCAGTTGGGTAAGTTTATAGTTTAAATAAAAATATGGAGGGAATGTAAGCCCTTACTGATGAGGCTCCATATCGAGTGAGCCATAATTTTTCAATGAACGGCTCTTTGGGACCATCAGAAACTAATAGGCGTGGATTGTAATGGTCGAATCTAACAGTGTTCCCCACTTGCAAAATAAACTAAGGATAAAGAGCTCAATTAACAACTGATGTGGACTACGGGACTCACATGAAGCCTCTCCAGTGCTGTGGAGTGGAGTAAGATGATGCATAAACACAGATAGTCCTCTTTCCCCATGATGAGACCATGAGATGTTAATCTCAAGCATATTTGTGATAGTTTTCCCTTTTTTGGACAGTGCTGAGCCTCCAGTGTCTGTCCGGATCCGAGCCCAGTGGGGGAGGCTCTGCTAGTGTGGGAATTGCTCTCTTCCTGCGCCTTTCGTGGAGAAGAGTGGGCCTGACAGTGGGGAGTCTCTCTGTGCTGGCAGACAGTGCGTTCCCAGGGGCTGCCTCATGAAGCTCTGATAAAGGCATTCTGTCTGGACCCTGTCAGTGCACACAGGCTGTGGCTGCGGCTGACTTGTAACATAAACATATAGACATCCTCAAGCCTCCTGTTAGGGTCCATCAGAGCGCCCTCCCCCAACACTCTCTTTCCCCTTCTCCCTCTCACTCTCCCTCTCCCGCCCTCTGTCATCATTCCTGTCATTATTTCCTCCTTTTGATGTGAGGCTTCTCAGCCCTCTTCAGCTTGTGTTACTTGTGTTATCTCTAGTCACTCTGCCTCTGGAAGGCTTCATGCTCGTCGTTATTTCCTGCCTTGATGTGATCGCATTTATTTCATTTTGAGACAATCCCTGCAACCCCCCTCACATGCTGACTTATTGCTTTGCCATACTCAGTCATCATTATGTCAGTGCATTAAAAGCAAATGATACTTGATATGCACTGTTAGTTGTGACAGGAATCATACAAAAGGAAGAGTGAACAAGTACACATCCAACTGGTGTTCTGAGTGCGGTGAGATATTTTTCTCATGCAGGGAAAGTGTTTGGATAGGTTAGGAAGCCCGGCCTGACAGACTTGTAAAAACATGTTAAAACTTGTCCTGTGCAGGCTGCTGGAATGGAATCTTTCCTAAGTCGTGAAGCCCCTGTACTTCTTGTCTAGGTCGTCTAGTCTTCCTGATTGCAGATGGCCATTTTGTGGTCTTTTCATCTACCAGAGAGTCTTGATTGTGCTGCACTTGTGCAACAGCTCTATTGTATGTGGCGGACAAAAGCTGAAATCTCTCAGCCATCCACATAACAGCCTCTGAGCACTGAGTCTGTCTCATCTTCAAAAGCATAGTCTGAAGATGTACAGTGTTTGCTCATTATGGGCCATTCAATAGATAAATCACACATAATAGCACTGCAGAGATAAACTGGTCTTTGTCTACCCTGCCCAACAATTGACATACAGTGTACCTCATCAGTGTCTGTGCGTATTTTTGTTTCCTTTTTAGGAATCCGGAAAAAAGGGACTGATGGACAAGATACATATGGTGCAGGAAGTAGTACTGGCTGTCCAGAACGTTTTGGAGGAAATTGCAAACATCGGAGAGCGAATCAAGAAGTACTTTGGCCATTTATACTTATTTGAAATAAACAATATTTTAATAGAACTTCACATTAATCTTACGCCGTTATTCTTTTATAGCATCTGCAACTGGTCTGTCCCATTCATGTCGTGCCTGGCCTGCTTTGTGCTGTTTACGGCAACAGTTCTGCTGTACTTTATCCCACTGCGATATATTGTGCTTATATGGGGTAAGTTCTACATGTTTTTTGCAGAACTAAAAGTAGATAGTTTGAATATACCAACAGCAAATGCTAATGAACTCCCACTATCTGTTTCTTGCTGGATCCTTCATTACTATGACCAAACATCTGTAAAAAAAAAAATCAGATAAAAATCAACGCCTATGCCGTTGTTGCTGGTATTCAATCTTCCTAACTGGAAATCCATGATTTAATGAAGTACACTAATTTAAGAACTCTGCCATCCCTACACCTCTGCAGATGCACAGAGATCAGACAGCTGCAGAGTTTTACTCTGCTCAGTGTGGGCTGATGTAGCAGAGCCCAGCAGAGGCCTAGGGTTTGTGTGAAAACAAAGCAGAGGTAGAGTAGCAAGCTGTATATAATACATGATGTCCTTGGGCAGTCTGTAGGCTCCTGGTCTAGCCTCTCATTATCTGCTGTAGTCATACAGAATAGACAGTCATCTCAGTGGTCAGGGAGATATGCTGCCCTTAACAGGCTCTCCTCCTCCAGCTGTAAGCCCACAACCACTGTACTTCCACACTGCCTTCAACACAATCAATACCAAAAAACCATCATATCAAACAAAAAACACACAGTCTGAGACACTCCTCTGCCTCCCCAGTTAACCCCCATCTCTGTGGTTGCAAGGCAAGCCTTTCAAGTTGCTTGCACATATTTAAGTCCTTAGGTTCTTTGTCTGCATGTTGAGGTAGAGGCAGTACCAAGCTGTGAATATAATGGTCCCATTATAAGACCCCAGAGATATATTTTTCTCTGTGGTATGCAGCCATGTGCAAAGTAAATATAGATGCACTAGAAATGATCACATTGAAGCAAACAAAAGTGAGGAAAAGTTGTCATGAATGTTTGCCTGTTTTTGAAAGTAGAGTTATCTGTTTTAATTGCTGGTCACATCAGTTTGGCTGTAAAGGATCAATTCAAAGAGTATCATATAGTGCAGTTACTGATACACCATTGGGAACTCTACTGTACACTGTACATAGATAAGGTTACACAACACTTTTTATTATTATTATTTTTACACTGTAAAACAGTGTAAAAATATGCTGGTTGGGATGACACCTTTATTTATTAATGTGTTCTTGTTTTCACAGGCGTTAACAAATTTACCAAGAAGCTGCGCAACCCATATGCTATTGACAATAATGAAATACTGGATTTCCTCAAGAGGGTACCTTCTGATGTTCAAAAGGTAAGGGTCCAATTTTACATACAGATAGGGAGGGAATTCCCTGAAGATGTCTGCATTATTTGCTGTACTAGAATTCCCAAGTGTTGCAGAAATATATCCTCTGGCTTTGTTTGATTATTAATGGACTCTCGCCTTTAAAGCAGCCCTGGCCCAATTATTCCTCAGTGCTGCTCCATGTAGTCGCCACAGTGCCTGAGTGAGGAGATGCTCAGATCTGTCCTCAGCCATATTGCTGCAGCCTCGTCCGTTATTAGCAATTTTGTCTGTCTGATTGAAGCACTGTGACATTAAAGTTGGTGATTGGCCGAGGGCCGGCGGAGGGCTCCTGACGTCTCTGGCTGTTGTGTCAGCACAGAAAACTCTGATGTGGCCTCAGTCACTTCAGGGTGGTAGAGTCAATTAATGTAGTCGTGAGCCCCAGTCGTCTTGCTGGGTGCCATATGTGATTACATATTAGCCATGGCTGATATGTCATTTGCATTTACATCACAGAGCTGAGGAGAGCTGTCAGGCGGTCGTAAGTGGTGCTGGGTGCTCGCAGTTCTCTCAGTGAGAATTTTGCTCAGCCAGGAAATGAAGTGCCACACAGTGCCTTCATCTCCCAGGTAACTCGCCAGACGGAATTCAGCGAGAAATCCTGACAGTCTGGATCTGGAAAGACACTCTCACCCCAGTCTGTTTCTCTGCTGCACCCTTGATGTCCTCCTGCAGCAAGCCATTCCTGACTTCTCTGTGATGTTGGAGGGAGCCTGTGTTGTTTGAGATTTGGCTGGCTGAGTTGGCAAAACAAGGTGGTGAATACATTTTGATTCAGAATCCTTTGTATGTCTTCTTCCCCATAGGGATACAATGTTTGAGCTTTGAAAATGTCTCACTTTCAAATCTCATGGAAACAATACTTTTTTGTGGTTTAAAAGAGAAAGTACATCTTGAAAATAGCTCCAATCATAAAAAAACAAAACACCCTTAAGATTCATCATAAGTATGTTTCATTATGCTCTGTGAAAAATAACCTTAACATCATATACACAGGAGACCCAAAACAATAGACCACATATTTTGTTTTTGTTGACTTAGAACTTCAATCCTCAGATAGGTGTGGACACAAAAACACCACAAAGGCTGAAAATTGACTCCTGTCTTTCTTGCAAATGTGACTTGGCAATTAGTGCCTGTGCACATCTACAAAGTCTGCCTCAAACAGGGACTTCTGACAACACTGTGTCTGTCCTGAAATAAGAAGCATCTGTCAGTTCTGAGGACAGTTTCATGTTCTGATGCAGGAGGCAGTCACTTTGTTCCCACATTCCATCTCCCATTCTAATAATGGAGAACAGCTAATTAGCATAGAGTTCTTACCTTTATTCAACAGATTCACCGTATTGTTTGAGCTCAGCAAGCATGCTTCAAAAGCAAGTTTTCAAATTCCAGCTCTTCTCCTTTTCCGATGACCCTATGATCAGTCCTCTTTGGATTATGGTGGCAGTTTTAAAAAAAGATTTCTAATAGATAATTTAATCTAATTTTTTGAATGTCAAAGAGAACGTGATTCTACAACAAATTTATTTTGTAAATCCATTTGAGCATCAAGGAAGTTTGGGGAAAAAAATCCATCTTGAGCTGAATTATACATATGTAACTAGCAGAAAAAAACAAGATTGTAAGTTCAAATGCCGCATTTCAGGTCTTGTTTTTCCCTGAAGAAATCAAAGTCAAACCAAGGGTCTCAAAAGCTGTGAAGAAAGTTACACATCAACGGATGTTGATAACATAAACAAGACTCACTTTGTGCTATTCTCAGGCTTTAACAAAGTTTTCTTTAGGGGACATAACTTACAGTGAGTGATTATGCAGTTTGCAACTCCCTCACTGGCCTGGCAGGTCATCTCAACAGTTGATGTCTGTTTCTAATATTGTGATTGTGGTGCAGAATGAGGGGGGCGTACACTGGTACGGAACCCTTGACTCTTCAAATCCTTCCTCCCTGTGATTAATCCCCTCTGCTCCTGTGTTTAAAAAATGATTCATTACAGGCGAGCCCGCCTCGCTTTCCCCTGCACCAGCTCTCCTCAGGGGAGCCATTACCGTGCGCTCCACTGAGCTCGGATTACCTGCCTCTGACCAAACTCCTGTTTGTTTTTACAGGTGCAGTACAGCGCTCTGAGAGCGCCCACCAGCCAGAGTCAGCCACGGAGGAAAAGGTAAGCTTCGCGGACACGCTAGATGAAAGGCTGTTCTCCTTTTGAATACGGTACGACGCAGTCCACCTGACAGCAATGCTCCAGTGCCAGCACAGCCCATGACCCCACGCACCCCACCGCACTACCCTAACTCTGCCCCCTGCTGCTGAGGGGCAGCCAGCCGCTCTCTGGCTTGTGTGTTTGCCACCCCCCTGACAGAGGCTGTGAACTGTAGCAGCCAGGAGGGCAGCACATGGCGCTGTCAATCACTAGCCTGGAGGTAAAGAAAAGAGAGCGCTGGAAGGCTCAGCCTTCATCTTTGGATATAATTTAGAAGAGGAATGAAAAGCATTGGGCTTGGCTTACCTTAGAGCTCCACTGTTATGCTTTGTTTTTGACATTAGTGAAACTGAGAAATTAGCCTTAAGGTAAAGTTAATACAAGCGTATGGAAAACAAACCATGTTTTAAAATATAATGTACTGAGTGAGTAATGAATGTTATGATTCTTTTTGTGGAAAAGGGATTTACTGTATATAAAATAATGCTCTCAGCTTTCTTAAATTTATCTCATCAGCAAATATATTTTGTCTACTATTTTGTCTTTTTATCTACTATATGTGTATTATTTATAGCTGACTATTTTTAAAGTAAAGGATCAATGTTACTGTATTTTAGACTGATTAATCTGAGTTTTATTTTTACTCAGTATCATGTCAGAATCATCAAATAGAGAATTTTCAAGAATCCTAAATAAAGAGTCTTGATCAGTTTGAGCTCTTGTTTTTTTCAATAACTGCACTCTAGTGAGGATGGATTACACCACTTCTTTACTTGAATACACAGTAAACACATCTGATTACACAACACAGCCATTGGAACAGAGCTCACACACCGGCCACCGCTGCGCCTTGGTTACCGAGCTCACATCAAAGCTGTGTGGCTCCAGTGTGCTTCCTAATGCACTGCTTTGTTGCCTTCTCACAATAACAGGGTCCAGATGAGAGAGAAAGAGCTCATCTCACAGAGAGCACTCTCTCCATCCTCAGCACTTAGTGCTTTACATTTCCACTAAAATCACCTGTCCTATCTAATGGTTACACACACATACTGTGTTTTTCCATCGGTCTCCCCACAATAGTCTCTTCTTAGTGGAAGTATGTAGTATATCCTCTATCAATTTTCTCATCCATATTTAATTTACAGACAAACAATCAATTATTGACACCTTTTGCCATTTTGATTTTTGCAAAGCATTTGTGACAATTTCTGATTATTTCCACATAAATGTGTAACACAACAGCACAAATTCCTTTAAAATATATACTGCACTGATTCGATATATGAGGCAGTCGACATGGGAGACTTTCATGGGAAACTTTCACCAGGTATTTTCGTGAAAAAAACAACAACCCTCCTTTACCTGCTTTCTGTCTTTCTGGTAGAAGACAACTCTCTATTAAAATATACATAGTTAGAACAGAAGTTGGGCTGCACAGAGGCTTGGACCCCACCAATGGGAGTTTGTTCTAACTGATTGGGGGACTGAGCATCGCGGCCGGGTGCCCCCCTACTCAGCAGTAGCACGCTGGTGAAAGAGCATCCATCTGTGCTTTGTGAAGAGTTTGATTGGCTCAGGGGGACCTGGTGGAGCCCCGGGCTATCTCTTTTGACAGGCTGATAGAGACATCACTGGGCTCTCCCAGGAGCTGCCACCAGGGGTCCATTTCAAAGTGAGAGGGTGTGGAGGTGACCCTGAGCTTCTGACGAGCTAAATCCCACACACTGGCTGAAACCCTCCTACATTCTTGGCTCCATTGGGGCTGGGGGGCTGGTTTTGGCTGTGCTGGGAGGAAAGCAGAGCTGGTAAGGGAGGGGTGGAGGGTACAATCAGATCACTGGCAAGACCCGATGAAGTGTCCCCAAGAGGTGAAACCAATTAAGCAATACTCCCAGGGTACTTTTAATCGACATTTCAGCAAACATCCAAATTGCACCAGGAGATCTAAATCTCTGACAGAACATGTTGAAATAAGAACCGGACGATTAGTGGGCACTAATTTAACTTAAGAAATCACTGGAAGAGCAAATTTTAAGTTAAAGTAATATTGTGTCATGGGCAGACATATTATTGAGGCAAATGCTGCCAGTAAAATTACAAGAGGTCATATGGGAATACGGTTGTCTGCCTCCAAGCTGTCAAATCTTTCAATCTGTGACACTAAGGTTGTGGACTTGGATGTTGCCTGTATCATTCATAGACAGTGGATCACACAGAAGAGTCTGACAGGGTTGCAACGATTGTTGATTTGGCTCTGCATGCACCGATGCACACCCATGTCACCTACTCACACGCATACAAGGTACACACACATACAAACACATATAAGCCTCTCTTCAAAGAGGTGATATCATACTTAAGGAATCATTTATCAATGCATTTTCTCCTGGGAAGGCTACAAAATCTCAGCAGAGGAAGTCAATGTGCAATATGGTCCCCGAATGCAGTGGGGAAAATCCCTGGACGTTTTACATGCTTGCTAATGAACATTTGAGCCACACAGCAGTTAACATTGTCTGATCACTTTTTTTTCTCCAGTAGTTGTTGTTGTTGTGCATGGTGTGGCAGTGATGTCTTCATCAGGCTGTCAAAAAGGAAGTGCCTGCAGCTGTGGCGGATCCCCCCAGAGCCTGTCACACTCCTTGTTTCCATGGCAGTCCTTCAGGCAGCACCACAGGCAGGCTGTGTGCAAGGACCCATACAACCTGTTTTTTCAGCAGCCGCTCCTCTGATGTTCAGCCCCGGAGCGGGCGTCAAACTACCAAGAGCAGAGAGAGAGAACACTGCACCCTTTCTCTCTGTTGCAGTTCTGCACCGCGTTACAAGGAGATGCATAGTAAAAAAACCACCTCATTTGAATAAGCCACTATTCTCAGCTCCTCCTTAGTAATTGTTACATGTGCTATGCCGTTAAGGTTCTCTGACCTCCTCTCTGAGAGACATAATGCGCACAGTAGGACAAAGTAAGAAAAGCACGACTCATAGTTGACTTACATGTGTTAAAGCTCTTATGCACGTGTTATTTAGTCTGCCTGTACCACCTGAGAAGCAGGTCAGGGAGATCAGTGGCTGCGCTCCAAGTCAAAACTGGCCTAAATTACAGGTGCAGAGGTTATGGTTTGCCTCCAGACAGAACCCTGACACCAATAAAGAACAGAATTTGCAGGGTATCAACAGAATGGAAACGCAACCCAAATAACAGAGCAGACAGTTACTGCTTCTTTTACCTATATGGACACACCTACCTGAGATGGCTGCATGGGGAGCTTTTAAAATGATGCCGTAGCCAGTTTTTCTGTTTGTTCCAGTTTGTAACATAACCGGCACATTGCTTTAGTCCCTCCAATGATAGAACATGTAAATTATGGTAACCAGGATTGATGTTGTCTCTGAGAATAGAGGTGGGAATATGACTTAGATAACAACAGAGAGAAAAATGGTCGCTAATAGCAGCTGTTTTCAGTAGCTCCAGTTTACTAATAATTAATTTTGTGGCCCACAGTACACAGTGGTGTTAAGACATGGCAAAAGCCATAATTCTTTATAGCATCAAGAATGGAAGATGGCCTTTAAGAGCTGAAATTAAATCATTGGCCTTTAAAAGCATCTCTCTGAGGGGCAAGCTGCATTAATAAATTCAACTGATTCTGCTTTAATATTATTCAGAGTGCATTAAAATGAAGACAACAGCTGGGATCATGCCCAGTCTCAGGAGTATTGCTTGGGCCAATGAGTGCCGGCGAGATGCAAAGCATGTCTGAGCGCAACCCTGCTTTGTGAACGGGGGGACACGAGGTCTCAGTGTTACAGGTGCAGGCCTGACAGTTGCTGTTCCCAGATCAGAGGTTGTTGGGTACTGACACTGGCCACAGGACAGCTACTGCCTGCCTCAAAAACAATGTCACATGGGAGCAGACACCCGGCCACCCAGCCAATCAGGCCAGCTACTGTCACAATCATGACAGTACTGCTTAAACGCTTTGTTTTTATAACCGCTGTATGGAATAGTTATGGGCTTCCTTTGTTATGCTGAAAAAATGGATAAACTGTAGGAGAAAAAAAAAACTGCACTGTGGCTTTGAAAAAACAAGAACAAATAAAGTGTTAAGCTTTCTAACATTTGGTGTTATATCAGTGCTCTATAGTTAGCACGAACACATGCGTCAGGAAACAATACAAAGAATAATTGAACTGCATATTTCATTCTAATTAACAGTGATATAATGCAATGTGACTCTCAGCCTCCTGAGGAAAGTGCACCATATTTTGTTTGATGAATCTGCTAAAGCCACAGCTAGTCTCGCCACTAACCCCTGGGGAATCAGGTATCATTAGAGATATGAACAGATCTGCTTTTTGTCTCGGTGAAAGAAGGGGAAAACACATTTCTTCCGTTCTGGCACATGGGTGAACGTGAAAGTGTTCAATATTAATAGCCTTTCATCAAGGACACAATTAGGACACCTCTATTTGACACATTCTATAGGTTCAGAATGAATATGGATATATGGTCCCAAGGAAGAAGCCACTGGCTGAATAACAAAGTGAAATCTCCAGCAAACCCAGCAAAATGAAGAATGCGCAACATGACAATCAGGGAGCTGATGCATTTTGATCCAGTGTGAATTTAAAAGATGTAGGAGACTAAGTGTATTATTATTAGCCCGATTTATAATTCACAGCCAAGGGCAAGTTGTATATTTATCCAAATTAGCATACATGCCGCTATACAAACACACAAATGCAGCCCACATATTAAAGAGGCCATAGCACTTTCATCTGGTACACTTGAAACATTACTCCCTTTTACTTTGAAAACACATAAATGCTACTTGGGTGTTTCAGTATTTCTGTTCCTTTTTGGAGAATTAAAAAAAAAAAACCGATTGAACCCTAACACTGGTCATGGATCAGTCAGAGGTTCACACAGAGCCGATTTGATCAGTGAGTGCAGTTTAGGATATGTAATTTTCTGCACCAGGGGCTTATGGCGCTGACTGCAAAGCTAAGGTGTGAAGAGGGCTGTGGTGAAGTGAGGAGACTAATCACATGTGTATCGCCCCTGAGCACCGTCTCCTCCAAGCTCTGCCACATTATGACACCAGAGAGTCATGTAGCACACGAGCACAGTTAGGCCCATTAACCAGAGCGGCTAATTATCGGCTCCTACAAGGTCTTCAAGCTCTCAGGCATTGCATGCTCTCATTTCTGATTAAAAACATAAATGCATGCAGAAAAAAGAGGATCAATTACAGCGAGGCAGAAAAGATAACAGCCCCGTACCAGAGTAATTAGGCTGGGTGTTTCATCGGAACCGCTTGCTCTGTGATGAAGGTTTAAAGAGTCCAGTAGCAGAAACACCACAACTGTGTTTGTTTTATTTATGATGCTGCAGTGTCACCCACCGGGGCCCAATTAGCCTGCGACTGATGCTTTGGAAAGCATCTCCCTGCTCCTCTTTGACAGGAAATGAAAGCTCCACTTGCTTATGTCCTTCTAGTGACCCATGAGCTTCAACCTGTTAAGGGCAGACTGGCTAACTGCGATGACTTGAACATGCCACCACAACCTTCCTTCTCTCTCAGGCCATTTGCCAGTATATTTCATACCATTTAACTGTGTCAACAGAGGACGTCGTGGGGGATAATGTGCCTGTTTTGGAGGCATTTAGGCTCCAGATTCACTTTTGCGGCGCTTTCTCCTGGCTGATTTGATAGTGATGCTCTGTAATGTATGTAACAGCCTTCCCAGTGTTCCTTACCCACATGAGGGAGCACCACCATAAGGAATGAGCCTGATTGCAATGTTGGCTTGAGCTCTTACACCAGCTTCAAACCGTTTGTCAAAGTAATTTTCTTAATTAACTGCGATGTGCTCTGATTAAAATAGTATTTACCAATTTACATCATATCAGCCAGCACTGGATTTAAATTGGCTTCATGGACATAATGCATATGTTTTAATACAAGAGAGAGAAATAAAGCAGTAAATGATCTAGTCAAGCTTTGATATGCTATTATAGATACTCTTAGATTTTTTAAAGGACATGCTCATTTTAGCAAGCAGCTTGTCTTTCAGTCTTAATAACAGCAACAGCCGCTCTCGAAACTACTGTAATAGCAGTCCTTCACACCTTCCTCTTTTCTCCATTAGAACTACACAGTGCTTCATGTAATCCTTGATTTAATACACATACACACACACACACACACACACACACACACAAAGGCACACTAGCAGGCACACACAAACACAGACAGACATAGTTTATTAGTTTCAATAGGCAAATGAAAAAGAATGTCTATGGTCCTTTAAGCAAGCAGCAAGAGACCAATTAGCAAGTATCTCTATTCAATTTCTCCATATCTCTACTTACTGAGTATGAGGGAGAGAGAGGTCTGGGGGGAGGAGTTTGCACGGCACAGACAGGAAGAGAGAAAACAAAGCCATCATCTCCCAGTGCTTGCCCTCCTCTCCCCTCTCCTCTGCAGCTCCAATTACTGGCTTCTCTCCCTGCCATCAGTATGCAGCAGGGCCGCTCCTCTCCTCCACTCGCCCCAGGCCATTGAATACGTTACCTCCGCTATGGGGCTCGGGGCTCAGGGGCACTGCGCCCCCTAACCCCCTGGATAATTTGGGATTCCTGCTCCTGCCTTGGAGAGCTGAAAACAAATAAAACACCCAGATAAATAAAGAAATAAGGTTGCCTCACAAATATCCAGAGATCTACTGATTTATTGATTTGTTCGTTCCCCTACTTATTATTTGTAAATCATTACTGATCCGCAGCCACCCACACCTCCACGCTAAAGCTACGTGAGAGGATGAGAATGCTCCTCACTCAGGCCAAAGTTTTGAGCAGCTGAAGCAGGTGACATATAGTTTTTAAAAGTCAAGTTTATGTCCAAAACAAATGTTTAATAGTTGTGGATTATTTTACAGTAACATTGTATATGTCTATTGTTTTGCATATATCCAAATTTGAAAATGTATTATTTCAAATGTATTTACATGTAGATACATATTTTGCATTTTGCATTATGTTCTCTTTATTAATGTTTGTAAATTATGCAAAAAATGTTCTAACCTCATAACATTTAAATGTTGATTTTCTGCCTTCTCAGACACTGAATGAAAACAACCATCTCAAATCTTTTTTATTTGAAATTTTCTGCAAGAACACAACCCTTTTTGTTTTATGTGAAGACCATTGTCAGGTGAGAATAACCATTTTCATTCTTTTGCACCCCAAAATCTGCACAATGCACTTCAGGCAAGTCTATAAAGCCGTTCAAACTAGACTGCCTTTGGCATAGATTTCTTTTCCATCTCCCTCTCTTTGTCCAAGGTTTAAGGTTTAAGATAGCTCACAGCTACAGACCTTTAAATTTCCACTACAGCTTTCAGGATTCAGGCACAATACAAAAAGGTGTGTTTTAAAATCCCTTTTTGAAAAACGAACAAAAATATTTAATGGAGAACTTGTCAAACTATAAAAGCCCCATAATCTAGCCCCCTACATCACTACTTGTATCAGTACCTTAATGCTTAAGCGGCGCTGAATGTACTGAAAATGCATACAACCAGGAGGGAATGAATAACAAAGCAGTGCTCCACTGCGCATCTAAAATTGTGAAAGAGTATCTCTGTCTGGCTAAAGCCTTTTATGTTGACAAACACCTACACTGTAGTTCTCATGCAGTGGCCTGTGTCCACAGCTGCTCTTCCCACTCGCCTGCGAGCAGATGCATGCTTCGCTCTTTTGGGTAGAGCCTCATGACTGACTGAATTGTTTGAGAGTTGGGGATAACAATGAAGTGCAAAGAAATGAGGTGGAAATGGTGGCGTGAAAAAGGAGATCTTCCACTTCATTGTACAGCTCGAGGAGGTAACTGATAGCAAAACCCCAACGCGGCCCGTCTAAGTCAGATAGCACTCACATCGCACCCAAACCACTCCATTGTCCTCATAGTGACGTTAATGCCCGTATATATATTATGCTTCTGTTTCTCCAAACAGTTGGTGTAAATGATTACTGGATTACTTAATGTAGCGCTGAATCAATTCTCAAATGTGTCTGTCCCTGCTATACAGAGCGGGCGGACTGGGGGAGCAGAGTGAGACAGTGAGTATGATACAGCCATGGGGGAAATTATGAGACTATTAAGGAGACACTGTTGTTACTCTTGGCTTCTTACAGGAGTTTGTCAGTGGATGTATCTCCATTTTAATAGTTTGCAGAAACTGGTCAGACGGTGTTAAATCTGCTGGCCACATGATTTTATACTGTGATTTTGTCAAATAACGTGTAAAAAAAAAAAAATCCAACCATGATGTAATGTTAGGTGAGGTAATGCACTTATAATTATTAAGAGGCCCCGTTTTCTTCTTTCTTCCATCACAGTGCGCCGAAAGATCCCAGCCTTAACTTCAAGGCTTGTTGACTGTAATGAAGCAGTGCTCCATTATGGTCCATATGCAGAGAATTCTACATTTGAAACAAACCACATACAAGGTGGAACTTGACAAGCTCATAAAGTATCATCTGCTTAAATGCCTTATGACAATGTAAGATTAATGACAGTCCATTCAGTGCTAAGCACCAGAGGTAGAAGAGGCACCTGCTCCTCAAAGGCCAGCTCTAATCATTCTCATCTGGACTCCCCGCTGACATACTAACCTGCTGTTCCTAAGGAAAGGAGATCTGCCTCCCAGATCCTCAAACACTTTTCTGGACCCGCCGTATTACTTTCCTAATTCAGCCCAGATGTGACGTCCCCTCTCTGCCATCCTGTTTTTTTTTTCCCCCGCTCTGCTTCATCTCATTCCCACCTGCTAGCTGACCTGGGGACCCAGGGCCCAGACTCTCATTTGGTTTCCCTCTCTCAAAGTAAAGTCCTGTTCTTTGAATTGCAGCAATCTTTTTTTTTGCCTCAGCCTGGAGGGTCTGTAGTGAAGTCAGCACACTATAGAGAGTACTGGAATCTTCCTACTGTCACATCCTCACATGCTTTTGTTGTCTTAAGATCCCCTTGTTTATCGCAGACAACCTGTGATACCGACAGCACATACCTGCGATTTCAATGAAAAAAATGTTAAAGTAACATTGTTGTTGGATGATGAACACCACTGGTTAGCAGTGACCGCCTGAAAGATCTCTTCTTTAATTGGATTGCTCGCCTTCTCCGAGCTGATGGACATGCTTGTCTCTCAGGACCACTGAGCGTCTGTCTCCACTGGATGGGCCCCAGTAAATAATCTCTCTCCGCTAAATGCTTACCGTTAATTGTGTTTTTTTTTCTTCTGCTTCTTGAGATGTGGTTAGGGGGTGGGTTGGGGAAGGGGATAATTAAGACAATGCTTTTGCGCTTCACTTTGGAGCGGGGATCCCACTTGGGCTGAGGCAGGTGCCTCTTACTGGAAGAGACTTACTGACAAGACCTGCCAATCAAGCCCGTAGAGCTCTCCATTTCTCCAGCTCTTAGGTGCTCTATTCCCCTTAGTCCATTTATTCCAAACACAGTTTTAAAATGCTTGGGATTAAGCAGGTAGCAAACAGGCCCAGTCTGTCTGAGGGAATCAGTGTTCCCCAGCCTACGTGCACATCGGCTGTCTCAGCCTGTCTACCGCTGCACTCATGGTGGAAGGTTTTTCTTACAATTGATTACAGGGCTCCTACTTTAGAGGTGGAATTGTTGACAAAAATACAGCACAGAGCAACAGCGAATTATGATGATATATAACAATACAATGTCTTTTTCTGACTTATTCTCAGTGTCCACTACACTGCACTAAGTTGTTTAAGCGGAAAGCGCCAAATACACTCCTTGATTCTTCTCATCTTATGCCAAACACTGTTACCATATTTTCTCTGTGTTTCATAAGTCCTGCTGAGAATTTGCATGTGGAGTAATACAACTATACAAAGATTTTTTGAGGAACACAGAAGGAGACTCCTTTTTGTTATTCTTATACCTAACCTGGAGGGCATTGTCAAACTGTGCAGAACCGTGTGGACATAGAATATAGTATAATAACTTAATCAAGGCAAAAGCGTAATGGTTGTGAAAAAAACGTTGTATCTCTTTAAACTTGCTCCTCATCTAGTAGACAGGCTGGAGAGAGGTGCCAGCAGCTATTCACAACGAAGCGGGAAAGCAGGTCATGGAGTCATGGCCACTAAGAGCTGCTGTGCTATAGAATGCCACTGACAGGCTTGTACAAGGCCAGGGCCTCATCTGGCTGCAATGCCAAAATGTAGGGACTGAATATGGTCTACTGTTGAGACTTAGAAAAGATATCCTTGCACAAAAAAAAAGAATATCCATATCCAGCTGGAGTATTAGCACGCTGAGAATAAATAAATGATTCATAAAAGAAAGAAAGCATCCAACTGAATTAAAGTTTAAAATCAGACATTGTATGTTTGACTCTCATTTTGCTTGATTCTCATGTAACATTTTTAGATTTTTAATCTTTGAAAAACAAGCATCCACTTGCTTTGTGCTAAATGTGATATGGGAGTTAAGTGAATGGGAGAGTGGGTCTGAATTCCCCAGCAACCATAGCCACTCGTCACACACAGACAGGAAATGGACAGCCACTTTGGGGAAATTCAATTCAGTTGTCGTCCACTGTGAAAAAGATTGAATCATGTAGACATTTGAGGTGATTTAATGGTGTTAACATACGCACAGTGGAGCTCCATGACTTAAGCTGCACAGGCTTTGGATTATTGAGTTCAGTGTAAAATCAGTCACTTCTCCAGAGTCCATTTGACTGGGAGAAATGGATGGACATTAGTAGGAATTCTGAAAGTGATCCATTTTTGAGAAGGGGAGATGGGGGGGGTAAACTAGTGATGTATTTCACCTCAGGCATTGTTTTAACAGTTGCTTTAAATTCACTGGATCTCACTTGTACTTTGTCTTTCTTCAAATGCATTTGGGTAACTTCAGATTTGGACATGTTTTTAGTTATCATGCAAGTTCTGATATGTTTGAAGAGAAGTGTCGGAAAGACACATATAGCAGGGGATTGGACTGGATAGCTTGAAGCTGCTTTTGTCTTTCTGCGATGTGAGGGGTCAGGGGGTCTGGTGGTGAGTCTGGCCAATGAAAATTAGTACCTTCTTCATTTGAAATTCTGGTACATTGTAAGCTTTGTGAGAGATCATTTGTTCAACCAGAACTCGGACAGTAGTTCTCTGTGTGAAAAATGTAGGTATAGTATAGCGGCAGCTTTTTCACCATAAATGGATAGAAATCCCTGTGAATTGATCACGTTACATGAAAAGAATAGCAGTGTGAATCATAGTCATGATATAAAAGTTGTTGTAAATACTGTATGGTACTTGCTACACAGCGAGATAGACCAAAAACAGTCAATGATGTCATCCAGGACTTTGACATTCTTTATGGACATAAAGTATATTCTGTTCTCCCCTGCCAACCTTCCTCCATTAACTGTTGTTATGTATCTTTGCTTGAAAAAGTTATGGCCGAAGGTTCCTTGGCTTTAAGTGTAGATAATAAATTGTCCTTTGAGCAGTGCAGCATTTCTCCTGCCACTCTAACAACATTTGAATAAACATTTTGCACACAATAGTTGTAGCCCGAGGACGGAAATATATCCATGTTGGTGCTGCTGGCCAGTGCAGTTCTTTCAAAGAACTGAAACATTTGTCAGTTGGTTTCAGACACTTCGATCATGTTGTGTGTAAGAAAGATATCCTCCAGGGGCTCTGGGAAGGGATTTTTCTCTTGTGTCCAGAACTGTTCACAAAATCACTATCCAAAAATCTATACAGTGTGTAAATTGTCAAAATTAGAAAACAGTACACAATCATTTTTCATTTTATTTTGTTGTGTACTCCTTTTTGTCACACTATAGGGCTGCATTTCTGTAGATACGTGTGCAATGCATGATGTTAGGCTAGTTAGCATGAGTTTTGTGGCCATTACATGTTCATAACTGTTTATGTTGTCAAGTCTAGTTAAGTCAGTTTTATTGAAATAGCCCAAAATCATAAATAACAATTTTGCCTCTGATGGCTTTATAATCTGCACACCACAGATTACAGATTCGACAAGCTCCACCCTTGATTCAGACAAGAAAAAAGAAGAAGAATATTAGTATAAATACATTTCCTAAGATAAGCCATTGTCTGGTGGAACGATGGTGTAGTCTACTGTCTAATCGATGTCATGTGACTATTTAATGAAATGTAAACTATTTCACATCACACATCATTTGCAAAATCCTGTTTCTCTAAACTAATTGGATTTATGTCAGCTGATAAAGAAAGATTTTTTCCCAAATGAAACAAACATGATGTTTGTTTTTATATTCGAAATCGTAATGTAAACGTTAATTACATCCTGCAAAAATGTCATTCAAAGAAAAAGAGAAGTTACAAATGCTTAACTGAGTGAGCAACAACATGAAGTCCATACACTTTATATGCTGTATTCATATAATGTCATTAAGACTCCCACAGGATTTTTCCCAAAGGACAAACTGTCCTGTTGCCGCACGCAAGTGGCCAGCAGGCTTGACCTAGAGTTTCACTTTGTCCACTTGCAATAAATAAATATTATTAAAAGAGGAATTAACTCATTCTCTCCTGTCTCTGCTTGTTATTGTCAGTTAAAGTTTGTCAAGTGTTGAACATTCACAGTTTTGTCCTCCTCCCCAGCAGAGATTCAAACAATGTCCGTTTCTAAAGACTTCCTCATCAGCTGCAGAGAGCGTGGGAGTGCTCGTATCTGGAAACAAGCTTTAGCTGACTTTTTTCAGGCTACAACAACATCCTCCTCCCTGTGCTCCATGCACATGTCCTCTCACTCCATGCATTATAACCCTGATGAGCTGACCACATCCTTGGAACACTTCACAAGATAAATAATTGAACTCTCAATAGCCCTTGATGGACAAAAATTGCTCCTCCAGCTGCCACTTCTTCTTTTGCTTTGTTCTCAAGAGCAACAACAACAAATGGGCCTTTGCAGAATCCCACACTAAGAAAACACATTTCACAATGATAACACATAAGAGCTGGGGTTACATTACTCTCCTGCTCAGATGATTTGTGCCATTAGAGGTAGCCTATGTGTTGTACAAATAGTAATAAAGAAGCCTTCAAAAGAGATATGTGATCTTAAAAGAGTGTTTTATCCCAGCACATGACTGATGTCACTATCATCAGTTATCTGTTACCAGCTAACTTGTCTTTTCAACAATCAAGAGAGAAGGCAGACAAAGGTTTCAGAGCTAGAGATGGGGGCTTTGAACAATAGGTGGCAGTGTGCTACCATAGAAGGCAGCTACAGTATCTGCAAGTTGTCTGAATCCAGTCCTGGCAAAGGAAGGCTTGAGGCTGTTCTGCGGATTTAATTAGACAGAAACAGATACTCACATGTTCATTTCTCAGCTGCCTCCCATCCATTTCTTTACAGTCTGTTGGGGAAAAACGCTTTATGGTCCAATTGTAACTTTAACTGTGAGCACAGAGAGAACCACACATTCTTAGTGAAAAGCCAAGTGTTAAGACCTTGTTTCACACCTCCTAGAGGCAACCATTACAGCAGGTAGAGCTGTCAGAATCACAGGCCAACTGTTAAAATACACAAAAGAGAGGGCACAGACTTTTTCAATGGGCAAAATATATTTTTTTTAAAAAGTACTGAGGTATCCTTCTGGCTGAAGACCACACCCTTTCTACTCAAACAAAGACCTTTAGAAACATTTGTTTTTGCAGATATAAATACTCATAATTCTTAAATTTACAATGATTTCAAGACACTGACTCTTTCTCTCTCTCTTTTTAGGCAAGCTTGTTTCACTTAGTAAGACTTTTTAAACATATATGTTAGTTATATAGAGTTATACTATATGTATTTATTATATCTTATAACTTACAATTCTTAAAGTATATACTGCTGTATAATGTTCTTGCTATCCATCACATCACTCAAAAACCAACAAACGAATGTGGTCTTCATTCATGTGGATTGAGGTTTTGTTCCATGAGGCAGTTTGATATGCTCACATCATGTATGCTAACATACATGACGAATGCCAGCAGAGGAACAAAGCATGAAAAAAAGGGGGTATAATTGAATCAGAGGGGAAATGTAGTGGTGTTAGTGACAGTGGGGGTACAAGGAGCCAGAGGAACAATATTCAAACCAATGGTAGTTGAGAAAGAGGCTTGGCCTACCACTAACCTTCACATCCATATTAAAAGCAAGGTGTCACTGCATGCAAATTAGAAGTAGCTGGGTAAAGCACTGTTAATGAACCCAGCCATTGAACTCCATACAGCAGGCTTGTCGTTAGATAGGTGCACCATAAATAGTCCATTTGGCCAAGAGCCAGAGGGAGAGGCTAAGGCAGAGTTACCAGCAGTAGGATAGGGCCTTTATTGTGTTATGACAGACAGAGGGGACGATCAGACAGGATAGAGATATGGGCTTTCCTTTCCAGATTAATTAAAGAAAGGATCAATTAACAGTGATGAAAACCATGGCGGCATACTGACTAGCTGATAGGCCAATCAAGCCTTGAAATGCAGAGTAGTTGGCATGTTTTATCTCTCCAAACTTAATTGCAATTTTCCAGAGGGAATGACGTGATCAAAATGGCGGGGTGAAATTAGCTTCACATGAATAAAGTATTTATTTGATGCATTTGTTTTGTGATTTCAGGACTAAGTCTATTATATTCATATAGGCATTTTCTTTTTTTTTTTTGCTGTACATACAGAACTTTCTAATGTCACAATTTATTCTTCCCCTGCTCACCTTTATCATGGTAATTGTGAACACGGTTCCACTCCTTAACATTTGCTGAGTAGCAAAATACCTTGGCTGAGGACAATTTGTCCCACACTGCCCAATCATGCCAGATGCATGCGGTTATACAATATGGAGCATTCATGAATTCATTTGCATATTAGGACATGAATTTCATACCCCCTCACCGCGGCTGCTTTATGGAAGATTCGAGGCAATAATGACCTTACAACAGTGGAGATGAACAAAGATTTGATAGCTCACTTGTGCGGGGGAAATGAATCCACTATGTGCAAAGAATTAAAGACAGGAGGTTTACCAGAGGAGCAGGAGTTTCTAGAAAGTGAAGTAGCAATGACCTTTAACCCAAGAAAACAGAGGTTATATCTGGGGGCTCAGGCTCACATTTTGGCAACATTTGGTCAGTAAAGGATCTGATATCCCATTAAACACACAATGCTTTACAAAGATGCTCCACTGTACTCTGAAAAGTAGTAAAACAATGCAACAAATTCAAGTTCCACTGGTGGTCTTTAGAATGTTACTATTTGCTTGTTTTTAATAATTTATCCAGTTATTATAACAATATTAGCTAAGATTAAACACACACACATTGTTCATTACCTTGGGAACACAGCCCACCAAAAGCTCATTTCCTGCTGAGGAAGACTGCCTAACCCCGATTGACCCTCAGATATTCCCATTACCATGGGCCAATGTTTAAGGGAAAGCTTATTGAGCTACCTCAGCTGGAACACCCACCACTGATTTATGAGACCACTCTGCTTTTAATGATTATCTGTTTATTTTTTCACACACAAATCATATCAGAAACAAGAAAACAGGAAATATTCAAATGTGCCAAAAAAGAAGAAAGACAAAAAAAAAAAATCAAAGGAATCACAGTATTGGAGTCTTCTGCTTGTTGAGAAAAATCTGAAGTGTGCAAATATAAAATATAAAACAATAGTAGAAGTAAAATTCCCTCTGGGAAGTGGCATATTTAAAGAAGTTTATTTTGAAGTTAATTTCTCATTTGGCACAATTTCCATTTCAAATGATTTCATTTTATGTGCAATAAGTCTGTAAAAAAGAGATGTCAATATGCTCGTCTATCTATACAGTCTGTGACTAATTAATCTAATCCCTGTCAGTCTTTCAACATCATCTCGGTGGAATAAATTCAGTCCACCTACATTCCTTGGACACCTGTCATTACAAGAACAGGGTCTAAACTGTAGACGCCATAACCTCTACTTTCTCTGCCGGTGTATGACCATTATGCACAACAAGAATCCTGAGATCTATCCATGTCAGTAATACTGCTAGATGGAGGAGAAGCTTAAGTGAGCCTGTCATGGTAATTATGGTGGATAGTTGAGGACTGTGAGGTCCTCAGCTCACTCACTGCCAGTCTGATCTATCCTGAGCATAAAGAGTCTCCGGTGAGCTTGGGGGAAATTGAAAAGATGCACTTATCTACCTAATGGCAATAGCTGAGGCAAATCACATGCATTTTATGGCAAGGAATAACTGTATTTGTGGTATAGTATCAGCGTGTGCCCTGTGGCCATGCATATTCAGCTGCTGTGTTTGATTATCCATCAGTCTGTGTCAGAATGTGAGTGAATGCTACTGCACGACTGGTTAAGGCAAATGCAATGTCACAGAATTGTCACTCATTTTATAATTTGCTTAGTGACAATCCAGTCAGTCTTTGACAAGCAGAGTGTCTGAAAGCAGCAGCCAACATCTCTCCGGCACCCATATAAAGAAAGGATGCCTGTTTTTTCTCCTTTCTGTACATCTGGTGAGAGCTTTCAGAGCTGTGTGGTGCCCTCTAAACAGAAAACATTGGAAATTAAGTTACTGTTGCCTGTAGTGGGGAAAATAAACTGACGGATCCTGCATTCTGATTTTAAATGATCATAAGATGCTTCCATGTTATTGCTGCATGAAGTTAAGAGATGTTTTTCAATCCACAGAGATGGTATTGTAACACATTATTACAAGTATATAAGGTACTTGTCTAAATGAGACAGCTGGACTCGCTGAAACCAGAGTAAGTCAGTAAATGTAATGTGTTTGTGCATGGACATCAATGCTGAAAATGGCAACATAATGTAATAACATTTGGGAAGCAACTGTTTTGATTGGGATGGGATAGTCTGCTGAGCTGAAGTTACATGCTGAAAACACAATATTAATGTCCGTCATTTGAGGTAACTAACAGGGTTTCAGTTTCAGGGTTTTTGGGAAATCAAATTAGTCTGCCAGACATCCAATTTGCGTTTCGGTTTAGTCAAATGTAGCTGCTGCATGATATGCTTGAGGCCACAAGACAAGAGGAAAGTGGCTCATTTGTGTTACATAACACAAAAATGTGCTGCTCTGGAAACTTTTATTTTGCTAACCAAAGAAATGACCTCCACTTGATGTACTGAAGACCCTTTAATCAAAAGGTTCACACACAGCAAGCAGCTCAGCAAATCTGATGTGAATAATACATTTCCATTAAAAGGCTCATTAAAATAATTGTTGGTCAATAAACTAGCGACAGTAGAAGTTAGCCTCCAAACGGTCGACGGGATTGTCAAGCTTCCGTGGTGAGCACATAGTTCTTCCACAGCTAAATCATATCAGATGGACTATTGACAGCATCCTGTCAATAGCTGAGCCCTTGGAGGGTTAGCTATTTGCACATTGACTGATTGACTGTTTCTTAATAGACACATAATTGGTGACAAAGACCTTCCAATGAAGTGTCATTTGCCAGAGCATTTGTGATAATTCACAGCCTGTCCCATTTTCTGTTGGACACAGTCCCAAAGTAGAGGCTGTGATGAGAAGCATGAACCAATAGACAGTGTCACACTGACAAGAGAAAATGTACAGCGTGTATTTGTAGCATGGTGGAATAGCTCAGCAGTAATCACAATGAATACAAGAAAAACAAACCAAATAGCCGGTATGGAATCTATAGATGGAACCATACAAGATGCAATATGGAGCATCTTAAACTTTGACCTGATATAACATTATTCATTGGCAGTAATATTACAAGCTATTTCCTCTCATTCCAGACAGTGGACAGTGTTGATGGATAGTAATTTTCACATGGCACTTTTGTTTACCTTATTTATCTTCTCTCCTGTCTGACATAACCATCATTGCCTTCATCAGGGAGACAAAGCATTTACAGCCAGATGCTGTGATTGCAATGTAGGCCAGGCATTTAAAGTGAATGACGAAGAAGGAGAAAAAAAGGAAAAACGCCCCCGTGATCCTGCATCATTTCATGAAGGCACTGCTTTTCAAACCAGCTGCTTGGAGGATTTTTAACATCTATTAATGCAGAATTACTCCAATTACAAGCCTTCTTTGCACCAAGGCCCCCTTCCGCTGCCTGCGTTAGATAGTGCACACCTCTGGGAACCAATCACAGCCTTCACAGCCACTGGCAGCAGATGTAAGCAATTTACTTCTGATTTCTTCATATTCAGTGTGAGACAAGCTCCTGGTGACCCACGACCCTGGAGCCTGCAGGATTCTAACCCTATCAAATTAAAGCTCTCTGCTCACTTATTCCCTAGCGCTCCTCTGGTGCTAAGCAGCCATCTCGCTGCATAGCAACGCCGGTCGGGCGTGCTCGCTCATACGCCCTGCCTCATCAGCTGCTATTAGGGAAAATATACAGTGCTCTAATTGGATGAGATTCAGCTAAGGAAGTGCAGTTAAAGGTCATTTTCCACCGTGTGCCTCCTGCTCTTCAGAATAATTTCTGTGTCCGTCTTTGGGAGCTGTTAAACAATAGGGCCAAAGTTACAATCCTTTCTTTCTTTTCCTGACAGAGTGCCACAGGCCGTGATGAGCAGCGAGTCCTATGAATCATGTAAACAACATGGCCAGGCCCTGAGTGTTGTGCTCTGTGTCAACTGCACATCTCTTCCACTGTCTTCCTTCAAAGTGTCCTGGTGCCTATGTCGTAACCTTGTCGTTAGCCAATTTCATAAATTTGCAAAAGGTTAGAGAAGACCACCTACTATTCTAATTAGTAGTCATTTTGCTGTATTTTCTCTCCATGGTGTCAGTCTTGAAGGCTTCTTTGCCAACAGTGGATATAGGAATAGGGAAAGAAATGAACAAAGACTTGCAGTTTTCTAAGAGCTAACATGATGCTTTCAAATGGTCAATTATAGCAATAGGTCACAACCACCACAGATGATTTGAGCCTATGGAAGGAATTCAGCTTGAGAAGAAGAAGCAGAGAACTATTGCAAGAGCTGAAACAATCAACAACAAGTAAACTGTCAAATAATACTTCATATAATATAATGTGCCACCTTATTGTAGACAAAAAGGATGTGACGTGGAAAACCTCATACCACACCAAAACATCAAAGTGGGGTCTTAAATGATTAGCTTTAGGGTTGCATTAGCATTCAAGCCTAAAATAGCCTTTCAAGCTTATTTTGAAGACATGTTGACGTGTCAAATAATGTTAAAGCAACAATACCGATGTGCATCACAGTGCACCATAAGAGTCTGATGTTGGTTTAAAGTTAATGTTATATCACATGGGTTCAAAGAACCTTGGGGGATTTCTGAAGCTGTTATGATCAGCTTTGTAATGATGACATGTTATTATGCTAAAATACACATCACTTGCTTTATGTTACAGTGTGTACTGGAAATCCTTCATAAGATCCATGATCCTCTTAAGTCACAGGCCACTTCATAAATAAATGATATCCTTCACTGAGGGGTTTTAGTTCAGTTCGCTAGCTTGTGATGCAATAATGATGAATGCAGAGCTCCAGCACTTTCACTTAGTGCTCTAATGTATGGAGCCTTACAACATGAGGATCACTATACTGAAGCAATGTTCTCATGGCAAATGGTGCATAGACTCAATCTGGGTTATGGCGTTGTATTGCTGGGTACCATTTCAAAGATATCTAATACTAATTTTTGCTTTTGTGTGCAGTGATATTATATAGTCTGGTGAACTTTGATCATTGTGTATAACACGTTTTAATCAAAAAATACTAAAACATAATGTTTGCTTTTAATTGAGTAATTACTGATTTTAATAGATGAATAGAAGAATTTGAGTTAGTTGTCTTCTCCCCAGAAATGTGAACGACTTACCACCTGTAAAAATCGTCTCACTAATCACAAAATGATATATTTCTTTATCTCTGCATACTACTGTCATTTCTTCAGAGTAAATTCTGAACTAAAGTCTCTGTTATTTCTCCACATAGTTTGAACAATAACATCTTTTTCAGATCTGTACATTCAGTGTAAAATGTTGACGAGGTAGATGTAATGTGAGTGTTGCCGTTTTTATTTCAATTTTGTTCATTTCTTTCATGACTAATAATAACGCCAACCATTTATTCACTATTATGGTAACACAACATAATTCACAAAACATTGTGTATACATATAATGTGCTCGTGCTACTCTACCTTTGAATGAAGGAATGGAGAATACATTGTTTTCAGTCCCACTCAGTACCACTGTCTAATACGGGCTGTGCTAAAGCCCGGTTAGCTCCTTCCAAGTAAATGCTGCAGTTTTGTGTGGAATCACAGTAGTAGGGGATTTTAGAGGCTCCCTGTCTGCCAATTTTACAGCTGGAAGGGCAAAGGCCTTTTGAGCTCCACTGGAAAACTGAGAGACATTCACGAAGGAGAGGGCTGGGCCCTGAGTCCCACAGCTTCTCCCACCTTTTGTCCTGCCTGAAAGGCCTCACTGCCTGAAACGCATCACTTGACGTCCAGTGTTTGCTGTTGGGAAACCTGATTAAAGGAGGTGAGACATACACATACACAACCTAAGCCTATCAATGATTCTCACAACCCCCCAAGATACAGTATTTGTCCTTGCAGCTTGGGTGCTCAGAGTGAATGCTGCCGTCCATTGATCTTTGTCTGATAAAGCCGCTGGCGTAGTGTGCATGGTGCCTTATGGGTTTCATTCCACTCAGGCGAGTCCATTTCAGTGAGCTGTGGTTGAGCTAATGTGGGACACGCTGCGCCAGTCACAGCCTTTGGGATTTGGCCTAAGTGCTGTGTGTTGTGATGCTTTGCTCTGAAATTCTCGAGCACAGGCAACCTGGAAAAACTCTTTTACACTTGCTTAACAATTCCTTTGAGTTTCTGATATTTAAAAGCTATTTTGTTTCGGTTTAAATCATTTGCATCTCACTAAACAGGCTTTTAGCTATTGCACAGTATAAAACGGCATTAAAGAATATCTTTCCATCCACAAAGCACTTGTGTCTCTTTAAAAGAATGCCGTCTGATTGCTGAGCAAACACTCCTGTCGAAGACATCTGACAGATGCTCTTTGAGTTCTATTGGCTTAGATCCTGCTGCCTGTCACCTTTCACATTTCAATGGGCCCAGAGGTGACCTCTCTGTTGCCTCGGAGCTCCATACGTTATTGGCCCTAACACAATCAAATGCACGTTCAGCATTTGGGGGCCGAAGCTGTGGCAGCCACTACGGTGTCCTCATGCACACAGAGGGCTGGCTCCTGTGACCTCTAGCACCTGAACCATGACCCTCATTTACAAGCAGGTCACCTCTGCAACAACTGCATTTACGCGAGGTCAGCTAAGATCTCTGCACACCAAGAAGCTCTAAAAAGCAAACAGATCTTAATCATACAGTGTTCCCTAAGAGTGGACACATGACTGCACATCAGCAACATATGGGAAAAAGGTCACAGCTTGACCTGATGCTGAAAGAAAAACAACGCTGTAAAAAACATTTAAATCTTAGAAAAACGTTCAAATTTTATATATATATATATATATATATATATATATATATACTTTTTTTTTTTAGGGAACAATATCAAATCATATGTTTACATTACAAAATAAAGACTGAAGCCAACTTTATATTATCTCACATCTCACAAGTCTCCATCTTGATATAAACAAATGCAAACTCTGTGATGACATCTTGCTTTAATCACAGTGCAGATCTGAAATAAAGTGATTCTACAGCCAGTCAAATTATAATGAACAGTATGAATACATTTAGCAAAAGGATGTGTAGGATAAAGCTATTTTATCAGTAACATGAGCTGGCCATATTTCAGCCATGAACCAATAGCCCGCCCTTTTCTTCAGCAGACAGCAAAGTCTGAAATGTGATGGCACAGAGACATTCATTGTTGACGATTGGCCGTGTCTTGGCATACAGCTGTGCTGAAACAGTACCCTTATTGCTGAGACATCTCAATAAAAGTAAAAAAGGGGTCCTTTAGGTCTGACCTTCTGGCAGCTCTAAACGGCATAAATAGGAATGACATAATGCACCGTTTTATGGTTAATCAAATTCCCACGGAACAGAGAATCAGGAGAGCAGCTTTACAGTTGACAGATGAAGTCAGATATTGTTCATCTGTCTCATACATTCTTTACTGATGAAATTTAAATTCTGCATTTTGGTTCGATATATACATAACTCTTCAGTGAGCATTTTTATTACACCTTATGGTTTTTGAAATGAGGAAACATTTCTCTGCTTTGAAAAATCAGCCTGAATAAAGCAGGAATTTATTTGATTCATATTCTGCTTAATACTCGGCACACAGAAAGATTCACCTGTCGTCTGCTACTCCCTCATAACACATTTATTGAGAAACAGACAAAAGGGAGCGAAAGAAAAGAGGAGGATATGAAGGGAGAGAGAAAGGAAATAAATTGAGAGAGGGAAAGAGAGGGAGAGGGAGGTCATAGCGACCGTGTGATGGTCGCTGACACAGGAGTTCAGCCTGCGGTCAAGGGAAGCAGTTGAAGATGAAGCAGACACACAGGCAAGGCTCTGTGTGCAGGTGCCCCCTTACTGCCCCGCTCGCTTTCATCCCCCATCCACTCCCACATTGCCCCGCCAGCCCCGCCTGCTATCCACCAATCAGGGCACAGGGGGGCGGCGGCACAGTGGGGACACATCAAAGCGTTCTCTCGGTGAGAGGCTCAGGGCTGATGCTGGCACAACACAGAGGAGCACAGAAGAAAGCAGGGACGGCCAGTTAGAAAAAAGGAGTCCAAATGGAATGGAAAAAAGGAGTCTAACCAGAACAAAACATTTCATTCTCTTCACAAACCAGCATTATGCCAGCCGTGCATCCAAAAACCCAGACACATTTTTCTCACTGCCTTGAGCCAATAGCCCCCTTGAGTATGTGAACAAGGGGGATAATTTAATTAAGAAAATCCAATCTTCCAGTTTGAGGGAACAAAGTTAGATTTGAATGAGCGCAATATGTTCCCTCCTTTCTTTTTTCAAATTAAAATTTCATAGCTGAAATCAAAGCGTTGCTGAGGTGCCCCCATCTCCATTGAGTGTATGCTTTCAGAACAGACGTGATGATGAGAAAAACTGCTAGTTTTTGCGTGTCCTCAAATCTAATTAAAAATATTTATAACATTTTGCTCCTCTAAAAAGAATGCAGTGGTCCATAGGTGAATAAAGTACTTCTCAGTACTATACAAAAAAAATGCATGGTTATACATTATATCTCTGAACTTAAGAAAATTGATAAACACTGAGTGTGTGTAAAAGTGATATGTCCGTTTCCCCACTAAACTGCAAAGATGCTCAAATTCAAGACATATTAGTGTCTTCCCTCTCATGTATGACCCCTTATGCTCGCTCAAAACTTATAATGACTTTCTTTGTGAAAGCCCTCAGAGTGAGAAGAGCTTTCTAAATGAGAAGCACCCCTACAATAATGCTGAGCCGCTCGCAGAGAAGTACACGCCTCATAATACGAGTGTGTCAAGTCCCTAAGTGAGTATGATGCACAATCCAGCAAGCTTTTGCATATGTTAAGGAGGATAATAGGTTCCTATGGGAGGAGAGGCTAAGGCCCAAAAGTGAGCATGACTATAAAAGTACTGTGAAGGAGATGTGCACTACATGGAAAAGTGTAAGAGCCGCGGTGAACAAACACCACTTTGAATTTTGAACTACATCCAGGAAATAAAGCAGCACTTGTATATACAATAATAACAGTTTAAAGGTTCTGCATCACCTTCCCTAGGGCACTGTCAGTAATTTGAACAAAATGTCACTCAAAATGCAAAGAAAGGGAAAATGAGAAGAAAGCATGCAGTACTCTTGCTTAAAAGAACATCTTTTGAGTTACTAAATGCTGTCTTTACTCATCTTTTCCCCAATGGGGGCCCAAACATGAAGCGCAGCATTAAGATCAATACTTAACAAAAACAACAGCAAGAAAACAACACCCTTGTGACTTTGTTGGATCGAGCTGCAAGGGAGCGCTACTGCTGTTGCTATCCCCACATCCCTCATGTTCTTAGGCCCGTCAATAAGACGAGCAAGGCCTCAAATTCCAAATGCTTGAATTCAACCTTTCTCCCATGAACTATAAGTAAAATAAACACATTAAAAAAAGCGGGTCATTGGACACGCTACAGCACCTTCATGACTGGAGGCGCAGGATGAAGACAATGCTCTCATCATCTCCTGCCCTGGGAAGAAACTATCATAGTGTATTGACTGAGAGCAGCCCCTTGTTGATCATTACAGAAGTGAGGACATACAGGTGTGGAAACACGAAGTCTTATTGATGGAAATATCAAAGCCACAGACAGGCGCTGTTGACCCTTTCATGATGTCAGTGCTCAACTCTTGCTGCTGGGCACTGTTTAAGTGATAATATAGACATGGCATCTCAACATAATGAAAACTTATTGATGCCCTGTGTTGCGGTAATGATGAAATTGACTGAATGCACCAAGCTATTATTTGTATTATTCAGTACGTTTGACATGTGTCAATGTCCCAGAATAAAAGGGAAGGTTTTATCTGACTGGTGTCAATCACTTTAAAGCATGTTATACACAGTTTGAAGACAGCAGTGGCATACACGTCTGAACAATGAAAAATGTGGCAGTTGGGACAAATCTCAGGATTTATCACTGAACAATAAAACAGAGCTGCTCAGCAGGAAATGGGACACATTGAACACATGTTCCATGGTGTGTGCAATCTCATGTAAAGACCCAGCTGACATTCTGGCAGCGTCCTCTTTTCTGTTTTCACTTGCCGTTCTCTGCTCCTGTGCCAGCTTATCCTGTGTGTGGTCTTTGCTGTGACTTGGCACTGTACCTCCGCGGCTCAGATTACCACATTCACATTCGTTTCATTGAACGAGCTCCGCAGTAGCTTTTTGGGTTGGAGAGAGGGCAACCGCAGCGACATGGACGACATGGGCAAGGTCAGATATGAAAGTGCAGATTTTAGTAAAGTGAGAGGTGTCACTGTGGTGCTGCGTCCACGTGTCTCGCCAGCATGTATTTGGGATGACCTTCCCATTGTTCGTGAGCAGAGGCTGCCCTGCCCCTGGTCTGGGCTGGGTCTGTGCCCGCGGCCAACCTCATCAGACACTCAGCTACTACCTATCCATCTTCCCTCATTGTGCACAGAGGTGACAGCTGGCATTCAGCTGTTTGTAAAAGGCCTTTAAAAAACACGCAGGGCCTCCGTACTCGGCTACATTAAAGTAATTAGCTGCCAAGCTAGTAGAAAGCACCCCCCACCAAGTGCCAGCAAGACTGCGGATTGAAGTCGGCATCCTGTTTGACACATCTGGGCAAGGGAGAGTAATGAAAACAGCTGCTTCTGCCCATATGGCATCCAAAGGCTGGCAGCGTGGCGGTGTGCTGTGCCAACCTTAGGCAAATTATCCATCATTAATCCCGGGATCTGACCAGCATACGAGTTGCTGCTAATCAAAACATCTGGGGATGGTGGCAGAAAAAGGGGGGAGGTCTCACTTGAAAGGGATGTATTTTGTGAGTGGAGTCAATGCAAGGCGACTGTTCAGCAAAGAGCCCTGGGTAGATTACAGGAGTGATATCTGCAGACAAATAGTGGACAAATAAAGCACCAGGGTTCTAAATAATTTCAAAATCTCAAAGAAAAGATGCAGTATCACAGGTACAATGTTTTCTGAGCTATCTATCTATCTATCTATCTATCTATCTATCTATCTATCTATCTATCTATCTATCTATCTATCTATCTATCTATCTATCTATCTATCTATCTATCTATCTATCTATCTATCTATCTATCTATCTATCTATCGTGTTTCTGTTTTTCTCTATAAATAGTAAAGTGCGAAGATCACTGTTTGGGATTTAACAAGACCCTAACATGACTTTTAAATGTTGTTGTTTTATGAAATCCTTGCACTGCAAATACTCCCCCACAAAAAATCAATTCCCAGCTATTCTTTGATTAGCTGCAAATTGCCCTCACATTTGTTTCTGCGTTTGTCTATTGTGTGTCCTTTCTGTTCATAGGCTGGCCTGTTCAAAACCAGGCTTCAAATTCCCTCAGAAAGTCAGTGACATTAAAATGTCCTTTGATGTGCCTTCCCCAAGCAGGGAGCACTAACAGTAATAGTGATTCTGTCACTTAATGCTTTTCCGGGGATCAATAGCTCTTAAATGCTAAAGTGGGACAATTAAAAATAAATAGGAGGTTGCTCTAGTCTAAATCAGATTATACATTGCTGCCCCTAGCAGGTCCTCAAAAGCACAGTATGCCTCCTCAGTGAGTCATCTGCACAGCACCCTGGTTTGTGACTGATGCATATGTAAGTGAGGATGAATTGGAAACACACAGCTTGTTTTTTTTTCTTTTCCTACCAGAGACTCTTTCATTCAGCTAATACAACAATTTCAGAGGAAAACCACAAATTTAAAATAGCATTTGTTAAAAAAGATGTATTACTGTCCTTTTTATATTGTATAGAAAATATAACTGGGATCTAGAAAGGATTAATATAATGCAATTAAAATCGGAGAAAACCCCCAAATGGCAAAATAATGACATGGCTGAGATTTATATTGGCTTTTGAGGATCCATCAGCCTGAGCCATGGCAGTGAGGTCGCAGGTTGACTCCAGTTCCCCTGTGGCTGCTGCTGTAATGTCAACTCTGGCAGTAATACAGCTGTAACCGGAGGCAGAGCATGATGGGAACCCGCTCCTGACAGACATGACCAAACCCAACACAATTAGCTGGTGACAGCAGGTGCTGCCTAACTCTGTTGCGTTAACAAGTCTCAGGTTTCCTTGTAATGGCCACAAAGTGATCCTAACTTTCAATTAACACATCCCCTGCCTCCATTGCCCCGGCCAGCCACTCATTTCCACATCCCAGCCATTAGCTGCGTGGGAAGTACTGCTTTGGCACAGGCAAGCTCTGTGCGTGCTGACTGTGAGAGGCAACAGTTTTCACAAACACTCATGTCCTCACAGTTCCACCCTTTCTTCTTCTTCTTCTCTCTCTCTCTCTCTCTCTCTCTCTCTCTCTCTCTCTCTCTCTCTCTCCCACACGCACACACATACACACACAATGCAAACACATAAATACCACTCCATTCTTCAAAGTTTTAAACAAACACCATTCCTCAGAGTTTTACACCACAGATTTGTTGCAAAAGCCACTAAGGCTTTAAGAGACTGAATATCTGTCTCTGTCCAGCACAAAGGGGAAGTACTGATGTTACCACTCCAGACTAAATAAGGATAAATGGCTGGACCCTCCAGGGGAAGAAAAGGAGGAGGCAGCGCTGCTGAGTGCACAAACACACATAGTGCAGACACCTTCTCACACACAGGAAGAGGTTCATCTTCATTCAATAGTGCACTATCCATCACTTCATGTGACTCCACAACAAAGGCCCTGAAAGCCACACAGCTGTCTGGGAAGCATCTCTGTGACACAGTGCCAGGGGAATTACATGGCACAAATGACTGCTCAGGTAAGGAACGGGTTGCTGTCAAACAAGAGTCTTGTCTTTAACTTGCGCTCCGCTCTCCATCAGAGCAGAATGAAGAAGTGTTCAGCTCTGTCATTTGAGTCTATTGACCTTTGGTGATTCACTGGCAGGCTGTACCTGAAACAACAGACATGAGGTGAAGGGTTTGGGCCTAACCTACACGCGAGCATACGCATGCACCCTGATGAGCGACACGGCTCTATAAAGTGTCATTTACCTTGTCAGCCAGCAGATACACCATCCATATGGATGGACACGCATCCTCTCTAGGTCACACATGCTCTGCCTGCAGACACGATAGCAAATGCTCATTTGGGACACAAGTTCACTTTCTCTGATGGATATCTTTTTACACCCCATCTTCTATAGCAATATCTATATACGGTACAATATATGGTCTGCGCTGGGATTTAATTGATTAAATGAAGAAATTATGTATATGATACTTCAAACTGACTTTGACGTGTGATGAGTTGGTGTTAAAATCATATTAAATCATGTACAGAGGAAATATGTATGAGCTAATCCACCATGCTCATATTAGAATATACATTTGCCATGTACAACAGTGGATGTATGGTGCATAACGCAGTGGGCCAAGCCTGGTCTCAGAGGTACAGAGCCTACGAGCACACATCATGCTGCCTCTATCACAGTTTTGACCTTGTTTGAGGGGCAATGAGAGTCGTCAGAAGCTCAGTAAAAAGGACTCAGTAAAAGTGACAGGTCCCTGCAGAATCTGAATAAACATGTGCTTTAGTGAAAGTTGTGTGTAATTTGCTCTTTGCCATCTTAACTGTAGTTATTACTATTTTAAATGGATACATCTGTCTATGTGAAGTCTTTCATTACCTCCACTCATTACCAGCACATCACAGTGCTCCCCAAGGACACGCCTTTTACGTGCTCATCCGCTGAAATCCACTTTAATGTTCTGAGTGTGACGCTTGTTTCTAAACAAATTTGTCTGAAGCAATTAAAAAGTATCACCTCTCAAACAGCCCCTCCTAAATGGTATGTTTTGCATCAGCTTTTCTCCGACTGTCGACAAAGCATGTGCAGCACTACATGTTTGACCTCACTTAAAGGCTTGCTTTTGATTCCATATGGAAAATATGAAAAGCTCAAGACCATGTTTTGATTAGTATACAGCCGTTATTTGTGCATCGGCATATAATTTTCAATAGTTATATTGGCAGGGTGGTTTTCAACTCTAGAATGAAGCACACGTATTTTACAGTATAAAGCTAGACTCATTAATGGATTGTAAGATTAGTCCAACCTGCAACTTGCAATCAATATGGTATTTATATTTCTGCGTCGAGGGGTTATTAAATATCTAAAGTGGTGTAGGCTCTGAGATCATGAAATGGCAACACCGCAGTTGATGTTTGCATTCTCAAAAATGTAATTACATGTGAGGGCAAAGGATACTATGATATCCTTTAGAGATACTATGTTGAGACAGCAAGAACTGTGTGAACTCAATTAGGCATAAATGTTTATGTTTATTTTCCAAATAAGTGGTTTAAGATTTTTTATCAGTGAATTTATTATTTGGGAATTGTTCATGGTTATATGCAGTTTTTCTTCTTGTCTCTATTTTAGTTTCATAGCCATAACGGTTTCTCCAAACTGCACAAGTGCTATGATGTTATATTGTAGGTAAAGATCAAAAGATTTGGAAACACAGACCCGTGAGAACACAATCTATGAATGTGGATGGGCCACGTTTAATAGGTTACATTCACAGACACTGCGTAGGTGCAGATCTTAAAGTTCCCTTTCGCTGAGATATCCATACGTTTTGTAATCACAGCTGAAAGTCTTCTAACCTGAACACTATATCCCACCATGACATCAGACATCTAAACGGCGTGCCTCAGACACACTGCCATGCTCAATAAAATCCAGGTCAACATAATACCAGTTGAAACTAAAAGTAGCGAGAAAGGTCTTGACTTGTGAAAGTGGACAGAAATTCGAGCCTCTTACAAATGTAAGCGTGTTAGAAGTCATGAAAAGATGCAGCTGTTGCTGATGAAATCAGTTGGTTCCAGACCTCATTTAAAGGTCATAGTTGACCGAAATGACAATTGCATAGCAAAGCATTGGATTCAACATATGCCTGCACTCAACCTAATTACAGTTTGGGGTGGCTTTTAGATCATATTTACTTTTAAAAGCGTCACTTGAGTACAATCCAAAGTACAAAACTACGCAAGCATGTTGGAAATGTTTTAGGTCACGGGGTGGAGGTTTCATTGCAAGCAATTCACTCCTTGTATCTTCATCCCCATCCACCATTGCCCCTGATTTTTGGGTGAATTACTGGCTTCCTTTTGAAAATATTTCCCCTGTTTGTTTGATAATGTTTGTACAGCTGTAATACTTAACTGCCCATATCTGCTGGGAAACTGGTTTCTTGTCTCCTTTAATTCAACATCTCATAGAAGTCATTGGCTGTGACACAGCTTTGATCCAAAAGGCATGACGTGCATCATTCAGAGGGTAGAATGGGACTGATGTGGTATATGTGTAGTGTCCAGATTAAGGATTTTAAGTTAGGTTAAATTTTTTTGAAAACAGCGTTGGCCAAATATTTAAAAAATGTTTTTGCATTGGCAAGCAATCCATGACTGCACAACATATTTACACCTGGGTTGTCCTGTAACTGTGCCAAACTAACATGTAGCCTGCCAGACCACATTGTCAACTGAATGCAGAGAGACCAAACTGATCGGAGCAAAAGCAAAACCCTGAAATTAAAAGGATTCCTTACTGTAATGTAATCACCAAATTACACTACGTATTACTGAAAAAAGTGATCAGTACTGTAACATGGGGCTAAGTATTGCCAAAGATTGGTAACAGATAGAACAAGTTATTTAGGGGTTACAGGGCATTATTCTGATGTTAGGCTCACATTTAAGTCAGGACTTAATCAGTTTAACTTTACAACTCTGGTTGAATCCTAATACAATGTAGTGTCCTTCTTTTCTTTCATATCAACAAAAAAAAAAACAATTCAGTTTCATACAAACTACACAATTCACATTTCCAGTGAGATGAGACTAGAGGTTTTTTATTATTTGTTTTCCCTGCCATTCTTTTGTCTTTTTGGAGTACATTTTCATTAGAAACACGTATTTATGCAGAATGGGTTTGTGGGTGTTATGACATATGCACCAATAACCTCATGCTGTCAGGGAATTGCACCTCATTGGAAAAAGCCTGATGAAATAAATGCTGGCTGCTGACTCCTCCAATTTCATGGCACTCCTCATTGTCACCCAGAGTGCCTTTCCCCGGATTGAGATATTTGCAAACTGTCATCTCCCATAAATAGCTGTCTGGTCTGATGTTGCTGGTGCCCCTCTAACTCTGATCCTGAGAAGCTCTGGTGCACCATTTCCCCATCCTCACCGGTTAGTCTATTAAAAGTCAGAACTGCTGCAAAAAAGCGGTGACAGTGGCTGACGAGTGATGAAGCAAAAACCCTTTTAAACAACACACAAGCATTCACATAGCTATGTACATACCCTTCCTCACTTCATAGCTAGTGCTGTCACTCACTTCCCATGACTCCTTATCTGACATGCTGCAATCTTTGAACTCCATTAGTGGAAGCAAATCCCTCTCCCTGTCTTTGGGATAAAATAGGCTTTGGTATAGTTCCATGCCGAGATTAAAAGTTGTCATGTCTTGCATGGCCATAGAGGTAGAGTAGGTTTTCATGGCTCTTTAGGATGTTATCTGGCAGCTCATTATTTCATGCACATTCACATTAGTATCAGATATAGAAGAGATAAGAATGAACTAATTTTATATTTTCTGGATTACAATGTCATAAAAAAATTAAATATGATCAATTTAAAAAAAAATTACCTATAATTTTCTGCTCCTCATTGTATGAGTCATTTTGGCTTCCACTCTTCAAATGACAAATGGGAATATTTTGATAAGGCTAATGCAGGGATTTTATTACTCTATGAAAGAACGTATACCCCATAAGTTAGGCAGCGTGATTTGTAATCATATGCCTGAATAAATGCCATGTTAAATTGTACTGTTTATCCTCTGATAGTAACACCTCAGTTTATTGGCAACTGTTCTGGAAATATAATAGCCACATGAAACTAATGAGAAGAAATGTACAGCTAATAATAAATGGGCTCAATTTGCCAAAGGAATCCATACATATAAACTGTGAGAGACTAACCGAACATTACAAAAGGCTGGAAGAGTGTGAACCTTAAAACACATTTATTTGGGCATACATTTAACTGAATTCCTCATTAGTAATGGCACTATTGAAGCTGAGCAGAAATGCAATACTGTATCAAATATGGCAGAGGAAGTTGAAAACTAAGGTTAATGAGGGGTTTAACAAAGCACCAAAGAGCCATGAAAAATAAACCGTAAAAGGCTGCTATTGCAACCATTAAAATGGGTGTTCTCTCCTGCTTTTCCAGCCAGTATCTCACTGTTACAACAGGAAATGCAGACAGGCTGTTAGGCAGCAACGCAGGCCTTTATGAGCTTAGTTATTACCACTGCTGGCCCACTTTTAATAGCCATATGATCCACCCAGCACACAATGGGCTGTGCCTGATAATATCATAACCAAGTATTTACCATGGAGCCGTTTAAGATTTCCCAGATAAAGCTGAAACACTAGAGCTGCAAATTTGTTAATATCATTAAAAGATGTTACCAGTAACTGAAGCTGAGAGAATATGATCCCTCAAGGCCTCAGTCTGTGGAAATAATTTATAATGTAACAGCTATAAAACATGTACAAGTTATCAGGTTCAAGACCTGTCCCAGTATCTGAGGGCTCCTGTTACACATGGCACTGCCTTTAATACAAGTGGTAAAACAATTAAGGGAAATGGATTTTCCACTGTCTGTATGTCAGAAATTGGCCTCCCAAGTCTGTCATAAAAGCTCCAATCAGAGTAAGTAGAGATAGTCATAGAGTGCAAAGCATTTAAAAAAACCCAACTTATTTCACTTTTGAGTATAAGCATTGTGATCATTGTACAGAACTTATGTTTGCATGCAGATTTATTATTAAAAAGATGTGTGACTAGGGGTCATCCGTGCAAACATCGACAGTGTCCTTGAAAAGCTGACATGAAAAGCACTGTGCTCATTTTATCATTTAACTAATCCTATTGTAAGGTAACAGGGAGTTTGTGTCAATACAAATACCTTAACCCTGCCATAAATTACATTTACACTATCACCATATATATAATATCTACGTTTTTGTCTAAGGTGACAGTTGTGTGCAACAAATTAGCTGCAGCAAATGGAGCATAATGGCCCGGCAGAAGAAAGAAGAAATGGATGGTCATTGAAGCTGCCACAGCGTTTAGTATCTCCTTTATTGTATTCACAGTGGTAATGTGATATGTCACACTGTTGCTAATATACTTCTGTACGCTGTCATCTGGCTGTAATGCTTATCAGGCCTATGTTGATGATTTGCCCTCTTGTCAGGGCCAATTATGCTTGGATGTGTCATGGTGGCAGGCTGTGCGGCTGCTATTACTGGTGCAGAGGGATGACGTGCGGCAATCACAAACTGCCTGGCCTCTCCACCCAACCCCAGGTTAGCAGGTGCTGCACTCAATCATCCCTACTGTAGGTCGATGTTGGGTGAGAACCCATTTTCAGGTTAGAGTTTGCATGGACTTTTGAATAAGTAAAAATTACCTATTTTTCATGTCATTCGTGTTGCATCCAGACTGTTCTTGATCCACATGGCCTTGCCTCCAAGGTAAAGATACGAGGGAAAAAGAATCAGCCACATGAAAAGAAAAACAAGCAAAATGGGTGATTTAAAGCTTATGAATAATCTGCTGTCAAAGCAACGATTTTTCCATCCAGCTTTAAATGCAATTTGTATACCTGCACATTGTTATTTGAAAAAGCTCATCATATTTGTGACCTTGAAAAGCTCATTAATAACACGAATAAAATATTTGACATGACTGAAATGTTGCCTTTTATTTCACGTATGATTGAAGTTACACCAGTTTGCAACATTTGCCCTTGACTTTTAGTCTGTCACTTGAAAATATCTAGATACATCCAGTGAAATGCATTCATTTCAAAAGGGTATCGCACTTTATTAAAATTCTATTGCAAAGTGATATTTGCCAGCTCTAATAATTCTTGCCATCAGGGTGGGAATATAGGACATAAGCTGTCAAGTCTATGTTGGAACTTTGAAGGTGTTGAATTGCCTTTAGACCATGATAGTCAATTCCTGGACTAGGACTTTGTAGTGTTTCCCTTTAAGCTTTGTTTGGTTCAGAAAGAAGACAGTTTCCCAAAATAAAACTCCTCTCAGTGACCTTCCCTTTCCACTGAGTAGTGCAAATCCCCATTCTCTCTGCCAACAAGGACTCATTACTCCCCGTTTTAAAGAGAGCTTTCTGGTCCAGGAGGCCTCATTACAGCTGGAAAAGACACCCATGGGACATGGAAGGAAAACAGTGAAGACCCCCCCTTGAGTAATAAGCCTGCAAACTTCTACACAAGACTCAGTGAAGAACTTACAAACTGTAAAGCGAGCAGCCCCCCGCTGTTCCATAGGAAAGGTGTCTTTGAGGTGTGCAGATTGTATGGCTCAGTATTCAGGAGAAGTTCCAAATGCTCACAAACTGATTAGCGCTGCACAATGGTTCAAGACAGCAAAGCAGATACATTGACACAACTGATGCCTTCTCTGTCAAACACTGCTAAGAAGAACATACTTTGAAGCTCTTCTTTGAGCCAAATGTCACCACTAATATGCTATGTCTGTTCTGTCCAATTGTCAGAATAAATTAAAAATCCACTCATTAGATTAGCTTCATTAGTAAAATAATCTCCCTGGTGAAAACAAAGACTGATGTCTTTGATAACAAATAGCTATATGTGAAATAAGCACCATCTCTGCATCTGAAACTACAATTGTTGCAACAAGACATTTTAGAAGGAGTTATTTTTAGTTGGTGTCTATTCAGTGACCTTGTGGGCAGGACTGAAAACACAGCTGCTCATTTCTTTGGACAAAAAAATGTTATCTGAACTAATAAACTTTAGACAGCAGTTTACTTTAAGAGAAACATTAAGGGACCAAAAAACTCACAATTGAATTTTCCCACAAAGTCTTGCAGACGTTTTTGTTTCAATATTGCTGCAAGCTGTGATTCCCACGTGAAAGGCATCAGTGAGCTGCCTCCTCCTGTCACTCACTGCTAAGGACAGAGAGCCTGGTACGTCAGTGTCATGACCCCACGCTCCAGGCAAGTGTATCCACCCACAACCAACTCCATAGTGTCGGTTACACAGTCTGGACTTGATCACCATACTCAATTCAACTCTTCTACTTTGGGGCACTTAACAAAATAAACATATGCAATGTACGCGTAGTGTGAGGAAGGAATTTGACAATTGTTTCCTTTTTCTTGCAAAACAACTTTAGATGCATTCACAGTGACATACTGACAGTAGTACAGTGATGCTTTTTCCATTTAGTTTGCAGGAGAATGAAGATTTCCTAAATACATTTTTTTTTTAAAAGTCAAATTGTTTAAACCTATAAGTCAGTTAGTCTGCCTCTCAGGATCTGATCAGTTTTGGATGACTTCAGTGTCTGCAGAGGTCAGCATTCCCAGCAGTTAACACAGTGGCAGATGGCATCTCCATAAGATTTAGTAACACATGTCAACTGAAGCTCCCTTAAGGGAGTTACCCGGCCCATTTATAGCATCAACTTCAATCTCATCCATAACAACAGAGAGGTGACTACAGCTCACACTCTACATGCAAATGCAGCGATTCTTTCTTCCTTAACTCTGCAATTGTTATTTCTAGATTTTTATATTATACACTATTCATTTAGCAATGAAATACATATTGTCCATTATATCATACATCACCATTGCACCATATTTTGCTGTATTTTCAAGGAGCAGAGGAAGTCTGTTCTGTTTTCCAACCATATGAGTTTTGGCTAAGCCTTTTATGAAAGAGGGCAAGTCAGTGCAGAAAGGGAGAAGGAGATGACTCAATGATTTATGGGTGTGACAGCCTTTACATCTTCTCCTTGAAAATGTTAATAATGGCTATATATAGCAGTTTATTTAAATGTATGGTTGTTATCTGCATCATTGGCAGCTAAATGGTTACAAAACACATTTACACAATTATTTATTCCTAGTTGGCATATTTAACTCATTTCATTTTAAATCATCTTTGTATCATTTCAAGCAAACTTACACTTAAAACTAATCAAACACATTCACATTTTAATCTTTAACCAATCTCTGACTACAGTGGGTTGTTTACACAAGCTAATAATTAGTTGTGTTCATGACATTGAGATACATTGGCTGGAAGCAAGTGACTGTGCACATGAGAAAAATCCACACACTACAACAGGTAGTGTTGAGTCATACGGGACCGTTTATTGACGAGCCTTTAAATGTTCGAGTCGTTTTAATTGATCAGCCCCGGCAGCTTGCAGGCTGCTAGTCAGACGGTGCAAGGGGGCTGTAGGGCAGGGCAACTTAAGAGCTATTAGGCACAAGTGAGTGCACAATCGTTTATGTGAACAGATTATTGTGGCTGGTCAAGCCTTCAAGAACACTGATCGCAGTGATTATCTTTTCACCCAGAGCACTCAAAGTGCACTGACACTGGCAAAACATTTAAGAGATGTCCAGGATGAAGTGCAACTGGAGAGGGTTTCCTCTCACCAACACCGATCAATGTGCCACAGCCCACAGGGTAAGTGGCTCGCTATTGATAGAAGGTCATCTTAATTTTCCTAAATTTATTAGCCCATGGGTTGCGATTGTTACTGTAGGCCAGTAATACAATACATGTACCCAATAATTCCCTGTTTTATTTGTCCCACCGGGCAAGCTCCAAGTATTAAAATAATTCAGTAAGAGAAGGTTCACCAATTTAGTCCCTTAGCACGTAGCATATCAAATTTGTCATCAGCTGTCAGATATGCTATATCCTTTATTTAGATGCCAAACTCTTATCTACTCTCTCATTGCAATGAAATGTAGATAAGAATGTTCCCTAAAGGCAACAAATTAAGTGAGGATTTCCAGTGCATCGTTGTATGTCCTTGAAGTAAGATTATTTTTTTATAGTATAGGATATCACCGTCAAACACACTATTGCAAGGCAAATTTAAAATACTATATGTTGAAGCATGTAACACATTGTTTTTACTGCACCTATCATTTTAACTCCAGATGTGCTCTGATGGAGGACAGTGTTATTTCAGTAATAAAAAAAACAGCTTTTTGTTTGCTGTGCTGTCAGACTTTTTGTTTATCGATACTCATAGCAAATTCTGCTTGAGTGACAGAACATTGCAAAATGCCAAAGTTGGAGAGAGCTTTCAAGTGGAGGGAAATTGAGTATGCAAGACTGACACTGACTGATTTAGCAAATGTCAAGCAGTTATCTTGAGCAACAAGAGCCACAATCATAATCGGAGAGGCTCACTTTCAAGTAGCTGTTGAAAGAGGAGATATTTAAAAAAAAGATGTTTCATCTGCTTTCCCGTTCTGCTGGCATCCATAATTCTGAAGATTTCTGCACTTCTGTTTTCATAATGATAGATATAACCTTGATATTCCAGATTCCTTGAATCACATGACTAAGAAAAATATCTGCACAAACTTTGGATGCCACTGAGAAAAATGTGCACAACACCATTCTTAGTGTATTTGAGCTGTCACTGAGTTGTCAGAGTACAGTGATGCTGACAATTGATTCATGTGCAAATGTCTCCGCTCCCCGGATGGCAGTCAGAGTATATAAAACTCACTTTTCCCTCTGTGAGAATGACAGGATGCAGTGAGTCAAGACAACAAAGCTGTCACAAACAGCTGTCTGCACTGACAATTATCAGATTTATTTATTGACAACGATCGGGCAGAACCACTTCATGAAAAGCATCGTCTGAAGACAGGGACATCCTCTCCTGTTAGACAGGATGGACAACTATGATAATACACCGCACACTTACACTGATAGGATGTTGTCAATCACCTCCTCTTTGAAAGACTATAGATTGATGGTTGAAAAATTCTTTGAGGCACTCGTTCATTACCTTTCACCACCCTCTAAGAGGAAAGAGCTCCCAGATAAGCCAATGTGAAGAAGCAGATATTGAATTAGGTCACAGAAAAATAATGTCCAACAAAATGAATTCAGTGAAAAATAGCCTCAATAATGAAGATCTACTGTGTTAAGCACATAATGATCAAAGGCTAACATTATTACAGACCCAGGCTCACCTCCATGTCATATTGGCTCTCTGAGGACAGCCATACGTGCATCTCAAGAAACACAGGGTGTAGGCCACCACCCTTGAATGGCTTATGTACTTCTGGTCACAAATGCAGTGCCCTGCGGTTAATTTAATGATCTCTCTATCCTAAACCCCCTCTGAAAGGTGAGAGTAATAGTGCTTGTAACCCTACTTGTTTGGCAGAGAGCAGGAAATGCATGTGACTTGGCTGTGGGGGACATGTTTTAATCCTAGTGGCCCGATAGCACTCACCTCTATTCGGAGGCAATGGCCCTTCATGTCTCATCATTTCTTTGCTGTGCCCCACTGCTACCCATTACATAAAGAGGCTGCAGTGTTTGTTCACTGCTGTAAGAGTCAGACCTATCTGAGGAAGTTCATTTGTATTAGAGGATGCACACAGCATGCTCTGACACTCACTCCTTATGGGATGGATGTATACTGAGGGCCACCAGCTGATTTGGGTAACAAGGTTTTCCAAAGCGCAAATATTTGGCTTGAGATAGCACCCAAGTGGTGCTGAATAAGAAGTGTATAATGAATACCATGGTATTGGATTTTGGCTTTGTGTCACGATACTCATAGTGGTAAATCCTACTTGACCCGATAATGTCACACTGTAACTTATCAATTATACCAAGAATATTTGCAGCTAAAGATAGAGCATGTAATCACTGAATCCAAATATCTGTAAACCATTGCTTCTCACACTTCTTTTTATAATATTATAATAAGTGAATAATATAAAGAGCTTCATAATGGTTTTGCTGATCAAGGTACTGCTCCCTTGATAACTCTCATTTGCCATCTGTTCCTTTGAAATGCAGTACAAATACTTTCTAAAATTAGAGGTCAAATTATTCAAATTATTATCATTATATTTTGTCCCAGACTAAATACTAGTCAAACAAAGGGGAACAAAGAGATGTGGATTTTAATTTCATTATTCAAATCAGAAAGCCGCAGTATGGTTGACATTTACTCCTCAGAAAAGCCTGTCACAAGGAGTAATTGTAAGTGCTGTTGCATAAATGCTCTAAGTTCATGATGCATAACTGATTCCATAAGTTCAGGCAACAAATAAATAATTAAATAAATAAATAGATAGATAGATAAATAAATAAATGTTATTCTGCTGTGACTGAATGAATTTGTCCCAAGGCAATTTGTTGAACTTCTACAGCAATACTGTGTGATGTCAAAAAGATGTCAGTTTCACATTGCAAAGGAACATCAAGACTACCTAAGCTTGCTCTGGTGGGATAAAGCTGATGAACTCCAAACCCTTGGTGGAGGTGAACTTGTTTGGGGTAGCTTCATCCCCTTCTGCTTCAACTTTGGACTCTGGAATTACAGGGTCCTGAAAGGTTGAATGAAGAGTCCATCAATTTCATCAAGGGAAGCTTCTACAGCAGTGATGGCTCGACAAGCGTAAAGTCAACTGCTGAAGCCAAATATCTGGTGGAAGAATCTAGAGCCTTGTGCAGAGCAGGAAACCTCCAGGTGCACAAGCTCATTTCCAAAAAAAAGAAGGAATTATCGCACTACCACCTGAAAAATTTGTCCAAACCAAGGATCTGGATATGGCCCTAAGAGAAATTCACATTGAGGGAATATGTGGAGTTCAGTGGTTCGTTGAGGCGGATGTATTCAAGTTAGTCGTAGTTCAGGAAAAATGCACTGACAATGAGAGGGGTCTTCTCAACTCTTGCTCCCATCTACGGTCCGCAAGTGATTGTGGCCCTCTTCGTACCAGTGGACAAACAGAAGAATCTTCCACATAAAGAGGAAATCGTGGGAGAAGAAGAAGCAACTGACCCTGAGCCTTGCAAAGCCCATGTTCAAGGTGAAAAAGGTGAATTCAGCAGTGAATGGCTTCACTACATTTTCTGACTGGTCCAGAGCAGTAAGAGCTGTTGCCAGGCTCAAGAGATTTGTTAGAGTATTAATGGGACTTCAGCCCGGAATGAACAAAGCTACTAACCTCGAAGGAAGAAGAGAAGTGGAAATTTTAATTATCAAGCTGGTGCAAGGTCCTGACTGAAAACATCCAGAAAATCAAGTTCAAGAAAGGAGACACCTTGAAAAAGCACAACAAGTTACAACTGTTGAATGCCCTCTATGTCCACAAACAATGTCGTCAGCATACGAGGACAGCTATTCCAAGCAGCCTTGAACCATGATGTAAAGCGTCTCTCAAAACATCCAAAGAAATCCCATGTGTCAGCACTGCTCATCAACCATCATCATGAGTGTGTACACCAACCGTGGAGGAAGCATGATCATAAACAAGTTACATGCAGATGCAGAAATGAGACCCTTTCACACATTTACATACATACACAAATACACGGTGTGTAAAATGTGGCAGAGAGACAAGAATTACAAAGGTTCAACAAATGGCAGATGTACAAGAGGACACTACTAATGGAAAAACACCTACATGATCAGATCACCCTGAAAAGCTTATCCATAAAAATGTTACCTTATTTAAGGGCAACTAAATGATACATAAGATCACATTCATTTAGACTTAAAACATTTTACTGATTCCTCTCCTAATGTTTGTTTAAAGGGAAATCCCAGTCTATGTTCATGATGCATATTTGATAATTGTAACATAACTGATTCTGTAATTTCATGATGCAAAAAATAATAAGAATAGAATAAAAGAATAATTTATTTATTAAGTTATAGTGTAATTGTTGTAATTAAATGAATTTGTTTCATACAATACAGCAATGACAGCCCATTGTTAATATTTTCACATTTCTGTGCTGGAACTGTGTTCTACGTTTGTATTACCACTACGACTTTGATGGATTGTTTACAATCCACTGGGAACGGATTTCTTTCATGAAGCTCTGCCATATTGCATTCAAAGTCATAATTATTGACATCTGTAGCCAATGACTTAAGAACCTCTTTCCATGGCAGGTGGCCAGGTATTTTGTTTTACTTGAAGAATGCACTGTCTCATGTTTCTGCTAAGTGTCATTTTGCGTTTTCACTGGTTATCATGCTATGTATGGTATAATTTACTGATGTATTTTGTACTTTGTTCATTAACATATAAAGTTGTCATGACGAAAACAAGGTGTGGACACCTCAGAGAAACAAGACATCCGAAGCAATAAATTAATAAGAACTGACCTGTATCTGTGTTGTTGTGAAAGGAGTTACAGTAATTATTACTAAGAATACTAGAAACACCTGCACATGGTGTCGAAATACAAAACAACCTGCTAAAAAGAATTTTTTTAAAGCAGAGGAAATTAAAGCATTGGTAGAAAATTAGTCCACCTTGAATTATCCCCATGTATTTACGGAGAGAGCACTGAATTGCATGAGTAAAAGTCTGAAATGAACTGTGCTATAAAGTATAGCATCAGCCACGGATATGATGTCTGCCCCCTGGGTGACATTTAGTCCTCCAGCCCATCATACATACAGTATCTACCAGGTTAGATTTTCATTTGTGTCTTGAGGGCGTTATTTTCACATAGAATGGCAGATAACTTACCACAGAGCTGATACCGAATGCCAACAAACTTTTGAATGTTATGCTGCATCTCCTGCTCAGCTGAAGTGCATAAGTGAGTTCTAAATGGCCTGAGAGGAATCAGTAATGCTTTGAAGCCCACATATGAGAAGGAAATATGCCTGTGGTCTGTATATGGGCCATTTTGTGTCTGAATAATCTTGTGTGCTTAGAATGCTAATTTACTGTGTTAAAAGTCTAACTGACATTTTTAATGCATATTCCGCGATCACAAGCAGCTGATCCGTCCTTGCTGTCAAACACAGATTCATCTCCACATGACTGTTCTGAATCTTTCTTACCCAACATTCATAGTCTGAGAGGAAAAGAGCTTTTCTACAACTTTTTTAATTACCATCTCAAACATGCATGCTGTCAAGGCGGAATTTGTACTTATCATTTTCATTATATTACTTTGAAAACTATGAGTTTAAAATAATTGATGTCAAAAAGCAACACATTATCATTCTGAAAATCACTTGATGTAAAAAAAAAAAAAAACGGCACAGCACTGGAGGGCCCATGGCTTTACATTCTCTTGAATTTGTTGTTTGAACAACACTTTCAGGATCCTTGTTTGACCTTTGTCTTGTGTCAGTGTATTTTAAAGATCTTTGTTAAGAATGTTCTTGTAAAAAAATTTTTTAAGATGTTCACATAAAACAAGTCAACCACACTAAACAGAAGTTTAGTTTGGCCGCCACAATCTTACTTGGTCTGGTACGAAAAGAATTGGTCTTCTGTGCTCGTTCTACTATGTTTGGCGATATTTTAGCATTTTCCTTTTTTTGTAGTAACAAGATGTAAATACATTGTCAGACACAGTTATTGTTTCCTGTTTTGGTGTATTTCCTCAGATCAGTTTCAACTCAATTTTGTGTTTTCCATCAAGCCTCTGATACATATTGCTGCTGCTAGCATATCCTAACTTTCTTTTTTTTAGCGTGGGAGCTAGTTAGCCAAACCAGGACAGCATACACATCTGAAAATGACACATCATCATCTTCAAATGAACGACACCAAATGGTTGAAACAGGATCTCAAACAAAAGGACGTGTTAATCCTGGGCTCCTACTGCTGCACTGGCCCATCCACCGACAGCTCAGCCATGCCTGGACCGACTCTGTCGCCACGGGAGAGGAGCTGGTCCAACTGGTCCACTGGTTCTGAATAAGGTGTTAGTATTAACAATAATTATTATTAACAATAACGATAATTGTAATTTAACCATCATTCACTTCTTTATTTACACGTGCTTCTCCTACTGTGGCATGTCAAAATGCCTTCTTGGAAAAAGGTTATTGTTAAGAGTAGTACATCTGTTCTCAATGATTTCCTTTTGACATCATTGCATGGTGATTTCCAGTGTTCGTTAAAAGTCAGGACAAACAGTGCATTTTCAAGTCTGAGACTGAAAGATGGAAATACAGGTAATATATATATGTATATATTGTGTATATTGTTTTCACTTCAGATAGACTCTAACTTTACTATGAATGTCTGCACAGTAGTCCATACACTTAAGAAAGTTTGTAGTGGCAGAGAAAGGACTTTGTACATTTAATACATTGCACTTCAGTGACTTTCGTCTACAGCTATATGGATTGGTAAACAAATCATTCTCAAATTATGCCGGGATGGCTCATTTTCTTATTGAGTCCCAGGTGCCGCTATTTTAATCATTACCTAATTGTCTGGCTGCTCAATCGACAGCATAGAGGCCTCCCACTCTGATTTTGCTGACTCTGGCAGGGCCTCCAAGATCTAGGTTAACCTTTCGATGTCCATTGACGCTCCACAGGCTGATGATGATTGATCGAGGTGGCCCTTGCTGTTAGATAATACCTAATCAGCGTTCAGAGTAATTTGTGTAAATGAGACCTCATTATTGATGGTAGGCAACTTTAGGAGCTTTCATGCACGCTGAATCTAAACAGGGATTGGATCAGCAATAAAACTTTGCTTTGTGCCTCCTGCATCTCCTGCTTGAGATTGAGGGCAGGCGTGCTGGTTGAACTGTTGAATGGCAAATAAGTGGGAGAAGATGGGTTGACAGTGCGCACACAGAGAATGAGAATAAACTGCATACTATACTGTGGACCTACTACAATGCTACATTGAATGGGTTGATAAGTCTCACTATTTAATTCTGTCAATAAGATTACCATGCAAAACAATAATAGCAATATCCTCATTAGGCAAATAATGCCACTCCGTGCTGCCTCGAGTTTTCTTTTTCATTTACATATTCCCCATAATGCGAGTTAGATTTGTTCCTTCTTATCTTAATTGAGCTATCTGTGATGAACCAGGGGAAAATCATTTTCCTTTCCATAAGACGACTTACTCTCAGAAACCATTCTGTCAGCACCCTGGTGAAATAAGTCCAAGCAGGGTATTAAAATGATAATAGAGCGTGTGGGTGCTTGACAAGCCGTCCATGGTAGAGATTATGAAAAGTAACTATTATATTCAGCTCTTTATAAATTTCAGCTCTGGTGGAAATGACTGCCAAAAGACAGACAAAAAACAGCATCTGGACAGCTGTGCCCATGGATAATAAGTCTGCATTGGATATACACCATTATAATCATATACAGTACCAACAATTACTTTTTGATAAAAACATCTGTCCCATCATCTGGCTGATGTAGCTCTAATTTTATCATTAGGTGCTGGTCATGGCGGTATTTTAAAATCAAAGTAAATGCTTCAGGTGCTGTTGCTTCTGAGATGTTGATATTGGAGGATGGATGGTTGCCCCAAGGACATGGCCCAGTCCTGGCCCCCATAGATGGAGCTCTGCCCCGCCAGTCACACAGCACACGGCCCGAGCTTTGACATGACGACACCAGGCCTTGATGATGATTGATCATGTTGTTTTCTTCATTACTTTAAACCCAATCAGTGCTTGCTGTAATTTGAGTAATGATGGCTCATTATTGGCAATTGCAGAGTTTAAGGGCTTCTTTATTTTACCCCACCAGTGGACCCGTTGGGACAGCATTAAAGGATCAATGATTTTCCTCTTTTTACATACACATTGCTGGCTGGGAAATCCTATCCTAAGTGTGAAGTTCAAATTAATGGCCTGTAATGTATGTTAATGTCGCCGGTGTCATTTCAAAACACTTGTAAAAGACACTGGTGTTACCTTCAAGAAAATCATTTGAATCATAAAAATAAAACATTTTACTGCAGTTAAATGAGAGACCAGTTGGCCAGCACACTGACAGTGGTAGTCTGCTTGATTTGATCGATACATTATAAATGATATATAATGGTGCAAGCATACTAGTAGATAACAACAACATATTTTTAATATCATTTCAATATAATTACGTAATTACGGTAAATGGACACTAACTAAATATGAAAATACTACATTTGAAGGGGTATTGGGAACTTTATTTAAGAGCCATGAATGAGCAACTCATTAAGCAAGCAACACTTGGATTATACTGATTACTACAGCAGATGTACTTTTAATAATTCAGTTAATTATAGACTTGTGTATGATCATGTAAAAATGCTTCAGACCTAATGTCATCATATTCTTGAAACCTGAAGCAGATGTTTAACCATTGCTGTATATTTAAACATGAATCTTGCATTATTAGAAGCAGGAGTTTTTAAACTTCCTCATGCTAAGTACTACCAAACAGTAACTTGTACACACAGACGCCATAATGTTATTTCGTGAAAATAGATAGATTAATATAAATAAATTTATAAAATTGAAATGAAATATTTTGATTTTGATATTAAATACACTACATGCAGTTGCTGTGTTACAACATACTGTATATTAATATACTATATTAATATACATTTCTGGCTGAAGACAATAATCACATTCATGTTGTGTGTTCATTAAATGTCATTAAATGTTTGCCTGAAGGTCTGATGATTGAAATTAAAACGCAATGTGTTCATAGAGCTCCATGCGTTTTAAGCTCCAGCTGGATTCTTATAAGCTTTGACACACATTTTGCGTTGATGATAATCAGCCATTGATCCTAACCATACCGATGTGGCTGTGAGAGACAAATAACCAAATAGAACAGTTATTAAAAAGGATATGCAAAATATGAAATATGACAGCTTAATTAAAGTAAATGCGCTGATTACCTTGTGAAATGGCATTGAGCTATGATAGAGACGGACATCTGAATCTGAATAACCACAACTGTTATCTGCAAAATATAAAAAGATACATTACCATTTCTGAAGCTGAATGGTGGAGTTGAGCTGTCTATAGTAGCAGCACAGTATTAAGGCTGAATAAAACAGTTTCTGAGGCAGATTGAGATCATATATTCTGAGATGAGGGAATCAAGTCAACCTGACCTTTGTAATAAATACAATGCAGGTGTTTAACAAAACAATCACAGCAAAGAACATTTCCAATTTCACTCGATGCCAACAATCAATCATAGGTCCAAAGATGGGACATAGCAATAAAGGCACCTGCAAAACCATTAATGAGCCTTTGTAGCGCTGAAAGACACAGATGCTGAGAAAGACCCAAGCAAGGGAATTGTAAAGAAAGGTCATGCCACAACTTTACACAGTCTGATCAGAATCAATACAAAATTTGGAGATAGAATATCGGCCGTCCTCCAGGAATCAGTGGCAGAAAGGGTGATTAATCATGCTAACATTTTATGATTACTCCTATTACTCTTAAGGTCACAGCAAATGTGCACAGGACACTTTCTCAGAACTTTGAAAAACAAATATTGAAATAAATTCATTTCATATGTTGTTTCTTTAAAGTGTTGCACTTCACTTTGCACTGCCACTATAATGACCCTACTATCACACACTGTTGTGAAATTTACTGCATAAAAGAATTCTGCGAGACACATGAAAGAATCTGTAGCAGTGAAGTCTATAACAATTCTTGTTTGTAGCCTTGACAATGTTGATCCTGTGAGGCACTAATGCCCTGAATTAGAGCAGATGAATGGGCCACTCTCCTGGTCATGACAGGGTTTCACTAGCCATCTAGTCTTTCCCTTTTCATCTTATTCCCTTTGGTGGATCCCTGGTCCAAATGTTGTCCCCTTTCTTCTGGTCTCAATTTCTGTTCATCAAAAGAAAGGTGAACATATGTCCAAATCCTGTGGCCTCAGCCACAACATACTGTGTCATTAGAGCTGAAATGAGAGGGTTTTGCTGAACAAGGCACACACACATACACACACACACACATACACACACACACACACACACACACACACACACACACACACACACACACACACACACACACATACACACACACACAGAGAGACTTGTGTGTGTCATAATGGTGGATAATACACAAAAATGTACAGCATGTATAGAGATACAGACATCTTAAAACACACCTACATACACAAAAACCACAAACCCAATGGACACACACACACACACACACGCACACACATGCACACACATACATAGGGGTATTTGATGTTCTCCCTATTTGAAGCCAAATTCTTGTTATCACTGTAGCTATATACTGTGCTCCATTTCCAAGGTTTTTGAGGAGAGTCCAGGGCTTTTATCTGAGAGCCATCGTCTATACAGAAGCCAACAGTCTTATAACCAGTGACATACTGACTGATGGTTAACATTCCAAAACCCTCGCCTTATATTAATACATGACAGGTACAACCAAAACACCGGGTGAGTGGAAACCACACACAGGCACTCCAATACAGACAAAGACACAAGGAACTGTCTCACTCTCACAGACACTCAGGACCTATGCAAATCTGACCACCCGTCTTCAATCATTAGCTATATTTAGTTTTTAGATGTCATATGTCATCACCTACAGCACACCTCAACCAACAGCATCCCTCTCCCCCCTGCACTAACACCCACTCCTCGTAGCTCTGAAGAAAACCACTTACAGACAGAGTAGGTAGACATTAGCTATTAAGCCTTGTTGCTGCCATTTCCTGTCTCCAGCAGAAGCTCGGACTCTGAGCAGCAGGGACTTGAAGAGGGCACTTGTATGAAACATCTGGGATGTGGGAGTGGGCTCGACGTTCAAGCACGTTCCACTTTTTAATTTTTCACTTCAATTAGGGGCCCTTTCGAAGTCATGCATTTAGACCATCAGAAAAAAAAAAAATACAGAGTGACTAACCATACTCATAGAAAGAAAAATGAGATGATGTAATGAACAAATAGTGTAAATTGGACAATTCGGTTCCACTGGTAGTAATGTAGTTGTTATGGGATATATAGCACACTTATTTTTTGAGTTTAAAATTAAAGAGTAATTTCACTTCAATTCCACTTCAGTTTTATGGATGTTGATGATGAAAACTATATGCATTTAAAAGGCAAAAGCAGTTTCAAATACAACTCATATATTATGCTAAGATAATTAATGGGCAGCCCTTTTGTGCACTGGTGTTACAGCAAGAAGGCTCCAGGTTCTAAACCAGGTGTGAATAGGTTTGAACCTGGGGTCTTTCTGTGTGGAGCTGGTATGTTCTCCCCGTGCTTGCATGGACATGTAGGTTAGTTAATTGGTCACTCTAAATTGCCTGTAAGTGTGAGTGTGAACCTGACAGTCTCTACATGCTGGCCCTGTAATTCACTGGTGACCAGTCCAGGATGTAAGCAAAGTCAGCTGGGATTGGCTCCAGCCCCCCCACGACCCTGAAAGCGAGATAAATAATGGATGTATGGATGAAATATATTTCACTCATAAGCAGTTTAGGACAGAACAGAGTGTGTGTAGAAATGTCATATTATGACTGATTGAATCAAAAACAATACATAAATAGACGTCTTCCAGTGGCACAGTTAAATGAATTTGCTCATCCTCATAATATGTGTGGAGGCTTGGAGGATAGTGAATACTGTTTAAGCCAGATCTCCGCTGTCCTCCAGATGACCTAGTTAACATCATCCAGTGGACTGTAGGATTAGGGTCAGATTCGTCCCGCCATTATAGGATAGGAGTCAGGCTGAAAATCAACACAAAGGTTCTTCAAAGCCCCCTGCTCACCTCTAAATATTATGTACAGAAAAGAATGTAAAGGGAATAAGTAGCAATAGCCAAAGCTGTTTTCTCACCATTTCTTCAGACACCAGCCAAAATCCGCAATAACAACTATTAATATAGTAAATATAGTGAATTTCCTCATCCTAAATAGCACATAAAATACTCCCTAACTGCCAGCTTGCCTCTATTAATGTCCGTATGAAAGAAAGAATAGATGGTAGAGACAAAAAAATTGCAAGAGAGCAAGAGAGAGACAGAAAGTACAGAGTGGGGGTTGAGGGTGTACTTAACTCTATTGTTCAAAAAATGTTCACTTCCTTTTTGAACACATATTTGATTTACTATTTGGCAGGATTTCAATGCACTTTTACCCTCCATTTTCAGCAGAGGAGGAGTTAGTTGACACTCAATTCAGAACTCTACCAAAAGCTGAGGGGATCCCTGGAGAATCACTCATTCATTCAGCATTCCCATCAGCCCATTAGACTGGCCATCAGCCAACATAACTGTTTCCTGTTTCTCTAAGATACCTTTTTCATCCTCAGTATAATTCAGTTGTTTGAGAAACTTCCAGTGGGGAAGAGGTACTTTAGCCTGGGGATTCTCATACTTTTAACAAACTGAAACTGAACCAAATATCGTGAGAATGGTGGTGCATTTATTGCTGCAATTCATCGCCTACTCGAAAGCTTGGAAAAGGATTGGATTGAATTTTTGAATCTAAGGTGTGAGCTGTTCAGGAGCTGTCGTAAAAATGCCTGAATATGCAATGTGTAAGTGAAAAAGTAAAGGGTCAACATGCGTAATTGGATCTCACAGAAACAACCATTTCCACTGATTCTCTCTTTGAAAACTGAATACTGTGTGAGTGCATCGTTGACTGAAAGTTGATACCTACACAGGAACATTAGTAATTCTCACTATGGGCTATTTCTAAGTGACTATGAGTAAAATATCACACATACCAAAAATGTTATCAAGTTGTATTAACAGAAAAAAGTAATCATTTGCAGTCAGTCACATTTTACTTTAGGGATGGAACATGGAACATTTACTAATACTACATCACTAATTGTACTTGCTGTTTATGAAAACCAATAGATGACTTCTATTACATGTGTGCGTGTAATGCACGTTATCCAAACTGAAGTATAGAGGGTAAAAACAGAGAAACAGAGCACTGTTTTTTATACATGTAGGGCATAAATTATGTCCGATCGTGCAAGCTTGATGCCACCGTCGAACAGCTAGTCAATGGAGAGGGCAGGGAGAAGCAATGGAGCGAAGTAATGTGTAATCTTACTACTCAATGGGCTGTGCCCAGCAACGGGCCTCTGAATGCTGGAAGTGTCAGAGAGATAAATAGCAGAGTGTCCCCCTCGAAAAACATGATTAATACCCCGCCTGGTGACGCTGCTGAAGATGAAGTGGGAGCAGCTGGCTCAGGCAGCGTAGGCACGCAGGGAGAGGTGGGAGGGGGGACGGGAGCGAGCGCAGCGGAGCAGAGAGGGCAAAGAGTAGGACACACTGGCAGCTAGGGGAAAGGAAGGCAAGGCAAGGGCAGTCCGGGCCACAATAGGCACAGGGACCCATACCTCCCCTCATCTCCTCATCCAGGCAGCTTTATTTCTTTTTTTCCCTGTTTTCGTCATGGTTTAGCACTTAAATAATCTTTAGCTACTCGCTTACTGCACATGCTGTTTATGTACATAAACACATGCACACATGCAGGACGTCAATGACATCACTTTGTTACTGTATCGCCCCATTGAAGTATAAGCCTGTGTCCTTCAATTACACAAATCTTGAAGGAAATCAAGACTACCAGGAAATAAATCTCAGTTCAATTAAACACACTAACAGTTCATAACCTTGCCATTTATGACATCCGAAATAAAACAAATAAAATATATGGCACCGTTTTCATGAGCGTCATTAGCATGAGTGTGCACAGGGGTGAGAGCTGCGTGTGGTGATGTACTGCAGAGCTTGCTGCACTTTCTTAATACAAGTTACCATACCCCACCAAAAGTGCATTAACAGAAAATGTCAGCCACTCATGTATCAGCCTACACCTCCTAATTGTTACTCAACAGATAAAGTTTTGTCATTCAGTGAAATTCCAGTTTCTAATTCCAAGTACAGTGTCCCCTGCTGAGTGGGGCCTGTTTCTGTGGAAACAGTTGATACTCTCAAAACACAGTACAGAGCACATGGAGTTATTGGGTCTGTTCTGTTGTGTAAGTAAACATGTCGAGGGGTGGGCTACTTTTTCATGGTTCAGGGGCCCCAACCCTCCCCTCACACAATTAACTTTTCCAGTGTAATGAGATGATTGATATGCTGGAAGTGTGTGCTTTAAGGAGATATTAATCATTCCCTCTGGTAATTTTAATCATGCGTTCCATCATCCCCAGCTGCTGAGGATCACCTTCCTAGCAAACAAAGGGCGGCCACGCCACTTGCATAGTCATTCTGTTCTAGTTTAACTTTATTTTATGCTGGTTCCTCCCATCTGTTCGCACAAGCCTCCACAGCCCACGTTGCACGTTGACAAGCTGGGGAAGCAGTGTGTGGGTGGGTGATTGTATGAGTGTGTGTGTGTGTGCATGTATGTGTGTAAACTTTAGAAACACAGGCATCTTTGAAATGGTAAATCTAATCCTCCAGGTCCGTGACTAGTTGGTACACCGCCACAAGCCACCTCCACTAACACATACAGTAATGCATACAAACAGCGGCCACACACACACACACACACACACACAGAGACTCTCAAACACACACAATCATTGTGACACACACACTGGTATGCACATATACAGTACAAACACACACATGCACCACATGGTGTGGGCAATATGTCAGAGCAAAGCATAATTTGGCATTTGAACCAGTCACTATTATTGGAAATATGAAGAAATGCTGCAGGGAAGACTTGTGTAGATGACAAACAACTTGGAAACTCTTTCTCTCCCGTGACTGCCTTGAAAGTCAAAGAGACTTATATATTCCCAAAACACTGATTAGTTCATGTTGAGCGCCTCCATTGTGCTGTACTGTACCTCTGCGTTGTTGTTCCATGTTTTTACCTTAGGCTATGTAAGATTTGGAAGGGTATTCCACAATCAAAGGCATTTCTCCTATGACTTTTATTCAACTGCTGTTTTGTCACAGTCAAAGCCACAGGGAAACTGGTGGTGACCCAGTGGTGCTTTCAAACACAAAGCAGCACAATTGTTACTATACAAAAGCAAAAATGTTCATTCTCAGTGGGAAATACAGAATCCAAGCATTTACAGGTGAAACATTTGCAGTACAGTAAATAAGCTGCTGTAGGAACAGCCAAAGTAATGTTGACAAATACTAAATTGAATGCGAGAATTATCAATGACAAATCTCGCATGGAGTCATCATTTTTGATTTCATAACTTAACCGACCAGCCTCAGTTTTGCGACACAAGGTAGCAAACAAAACGTACAGCTGAACAAGGTTGTACAAAAAATGCTGCCTGTGCTCAAACCAGCGACAGCTCAAAACTTCCACTTGACAAGTGTTGTAAACGCATGCTTAATCATGTACAAAATTAATGACAACCAGCTGACAGATATTCCATCATAAATGCAGAAGTTTTTGAAAGTTATTGAAGGGGGCTTGTCTGGTTGTGCACAGATTAGCATTGCTTGCATGCAGTCAGAGGCCAATGCAAAGTAGATAGGTTAATCCCCAGGACGAATTGATAGGACACATCCCTAAATGCTCTGAGCTTCGCTGCTTCTAAAACCCATTAATTGTGCCGAATATGAAAAAAGTAATTTAATTTTATATGAAGTCCAGCCTCATCTGTTATCTGTGGCACACTTCTGCAGAGTACATAAAGGTAATAGGGGTTTTCAGGGGCTATTCCCCTCTTATTATCTAATAATGATGAATGAATATGCCAGGAAGTGACAGGTGTTTAGATGTTTTGTCGGTGGAAAGGTATCTATTTGCAACTTTCCTGGAAATCTGCTCCTGTTTATTGAATAGACGTGCAGCAACTTCAGTGCTCTGTTTTGGTGAAAACATAGAAAATAATGTAGCTTCATATTTCAAGACTTGAAGGGAAGCTTTGCCACCTTTTATGTGAATGTCCAATCAGTGATGATGTTAAATATAGTCAAATGAAGCAATAACGATTTCAGTGAGTGCTTTATTGGCTGAGTAAGCTGAGTTCTCCTGATGCAAAATCTGTTGTTGTTATTTTAGCTTCCATTCTCCTTAAACATTGAAATTTGCTTGGATTGCAAACTAGCTATGCGCCCACAGTGAAAATGGCATCCCAGAACATGAGTGCAGGGGATGTTATGGATGAGGATACATTTTCAATATTTTGGCTGACTAGGATGCTTGGCTATATTTATTTGCCAAGAGCAAACAGCGACGTCGTGCCTTTGCTCAGATTCACCCTTTGCTAAGCCCCATCACTTTGTTGTTAGCCACTGCTACTCTGTCAAGCTGTCGGAGGTAGCATGAAGCCCACACTGTCACTAACTGCACTCCCTGAAGATATATTGTTGAATTTTTGGAAAAATGATCTCAGAGAGAAGCAGACAGAAGGGTCGACGATATGCATTTGAAAGATATATCCACGATGTCAAACTGACTCAGCAGCAAAACAGATTAAAAAGACAAAGATAAAAAAAAGCCTAACATTACAGTCCACAGTGTAAACGTGAACCACCACATCACCTGGTGATCGAGACAAAAGACAATGGAATTATTTTCTGATTTTCAAACATCTTTGTATCATTACAATATTGGTAATATGTAAATGAATGTTTAACTTTCTCCGTGTTGCCTGCATTCAGAGTTCCCCTCTCATCATTCAGCTCATTCTCTGCGTTGTCTGGCGTACATTTATTTATTTATATGTTTGATTGAGTAACTAACGTAACAATAAAGTATCAGAAATAATTTCATCTTTAAATCAATAAATGAAACAAACAAAGGCCCTTGAGCTGATAGATGTCTGCCATGAGTTGGATGTCAATCAAGGTGCCCTGGCTAGAAGTGACACAGGGAGAATCTAGCATATACCAGATATATGCATTGTAGCGATACCAAAGTCAGCAAAGTTTTAAACTGTAGACTGTATAAAAGAAGTGAACATACCTACCATGATGCCATCCATTGGTTTTGTGGACTGCAGTTTTTAAGCCTTTAGTTTGACATTTTGGCTGTCATATATTATGTATATGTATACTGTCATTCATATTGTGGGCAGTTTGAATTCTTATTCAGTGTTTGCTAATTGGTAGTTTGCAAATCACTAGCTTATTACACTTTACAAGCCTTTAGCTTTGTATGCTGGCTGTTATCTGTGTACATAGATTGATGTTAGGTTCGCCCTTGCTGTTTATGCCAGATTCTCCATTGCTAATCAGCCAGCTCTGCTGCAATGAATTTCAGTGTGGGCAGTTTTTGTCGAGTGTTGTTTATGTTGTTTTTTAGCTGTCTGTCACAGACACCAACCGAGACAGTAGAAGGGTTGGGCATTGTTTGCATTGCATTGCATTCTGGTACATGTAAGCGCTGCCGGCACAGCTTCGCAAGCCACGAGAGGAGAGCTTTCTTGGTCAAAATAACATGCACTGAGGTATTTATTGCTTCAGTTGACTACATCAACACTAATTAGACATTCCCAAAAAATGTAGCGAAATTTCCCTCTAAGAGTAACCGAAGATATCCAAAGAGTTTATAGACCAAGCATGAAAAAATATCAACTGGGTGAAGATGTCTGTTAAAACTGTATCAGTTTTGTGAAAAAAGTTTGCTCATAACATACCAAAGCCTTACTTGAAAGAGGTACAAACATAACTTTTCATGCAATAGTATAAAGTAATTCAAAACATGTTCTCAGTAAAAACTCAGTAACAACAAGATCAATACTAGAAATCCACTGGGCCCAAATGAACAAGACTGAAATTATGTAAGACACCCTTAACCTGGCAGGTGTGTTTTCATAAGCCAGACAGCACCAGTATTATTGCCAATGCAATGCTTTATTCAAAACAAGTGAACAGTGTGTCAGTACATTTCATAATCTATTCTCCATTCAAAAGCATTTCACTTTGTTATGACTTCGTGCTTATCACCAATCTAAATAGTGTTGATAGAGTGAAGCTCCTTATAGCAACTGTTTTGTGAAGGGTGCTTATAAAGAAAAGCACCCCTCATTATTTCCACCTTGCTTTACCCTGGCACTCGTGCTCCACTGCATGACTAAAAGACAATTAATCCTAATAATCAGGGCCTTAGCCATCATTCCTCATTCTGGCAGGCCTCTTTTTCCATAGGGGCACAGAGGGAGTGCCCGAGCCATGGATCTCTGCTGCACAGATGAACCTCTTACAGATGTTGAGTGAGCAGCGCGGTTAATCGCTTAGCCATCTTATGGCCTTCACACACATACAAAAATGGAAAAGTGAAGGTGGCGTTTTATCGTGTCATGTCTACCGCTGACTGCGAGACTGGCTAGGCGATTATATATTTGGTTTGGTGTTCTAAGCAATGTCTAAGCAAAATAAGAAACTTAAATCTTAGGAGGACGATAGGAATGTGGGCGCCTGTTAAAGCTTGTCATAAGGTATCGGTCCAGCATGCTGGCACTGGAAATTTTAGACTCATTTAACAAGATTTATATATATATTTCATGAAAACATTAACCTTTCTGCTGAGGCAACATTTATTAAAATAAGCAGGATTTCAGGTTGGCACTCTTACTGCAAACGTGCACATCCCTTTGTCAGCAGTGCCAGAGCATAGTGACACCCTTTTATATCACAGCAGAAAGGCTGTGATGCAATGTTTGACTTATCAGCATGGGGACCTAATCTTCTCAAATTAGAGCCCAAATGTTTGGTGAGTGCTACAGGCCCAGTGTGTCGAAGCAGAGGGAATGCTATGACCACCGCAGACAGGAGGCCCAGGCAAACAAGCAGATGCTAAGGGGCTGCTTTAGATGCGGAAGAAGAAAATCACCATCACAATGCAGCAATTATGGCAGTCTCAAATTCACTAGGCTGGAGCACAGTGTGTTCTCACAGCATCTCAGCAGCACTCACAGCATCCCACACAACAAGCTCATTAGGCCAGCACATCCTCCCTCTGATTTAGGGTGGAGGAATTAATGCAACAGCACCTGGTCTCTTGGAGCCATCCATCCTGCCGTATACAGGCGGCCACGCTCAGGTTATGCATTATCTTCTTTAAAAGCGTGAAATGTGGCCACCCTTGTTCAGTTTTAAGCTACACCTCTCTTTTTCCAGAGTGCTATGTGAGGGGCAGGCATATTAATCACACTCACAGCCACTAATGCTAACAATCAGTCAACACTGTTGGCCAGGCTCTCCATCTCTGGTGACAGGGAGGTTTGTCCTGAGGCCTGCTGATTCGTCCTGCTATGTCTGCCTCTAGGACAAAATACACAACACATACAGCCTTTTTCTCCAGCAATACCCCTACATCATGTCATATTGTAAATCAGTGAAATGCTGAAAATGTAAGTTAAACATGTTTTTCTAAGGTAGTTCTAATTGGAAACAAAACATTTACCCAAAATAAGAATAACAATTATGATTCTACTCAATTTAAATGGTTAAAAACTAGCAATTACTGTACAAATGAAGAACAGCACATTCCAAAGGCAGATACAATTTGGGGAAAACTAATTTGTTATTGGAGTGATTTTCTACAACATGGATACAACATATGTCAAACAGTCAAGTTTTGATAAACTAACAGCTGGCTAGTTCAACTGAGAGGAAACTGCCTACTGAGCAAGAATGATCTCTCCCTGAGTGTCATCCGCCAGCAGCATGAGGCAGAACCAGCATGTTTGGATTCCTACTGTACAACAAGAATATGGCTTCTCTTGTCAACTTGAAGCTGACAAGTGTAACATTGACACAAATTAATACAAAAACCTGCACAATTAATTTCATCCTGTGCTCCAGCTTACGAAAAAAAACAAATAAATTAACGGAAAATTCTATGATTGTGCTGAGTGCAATAAACTGTGTGTGCGTGGTGTGTCTGTGTGCGTGAATGATTGCGTGTGTGCACATTTGCTTATGCAAGTCTGAGGGTGCATGTTCTGTTTGTTATTTTTTTCCATTGCTTAAAAAGAAATGCTAATTATTGGGCTTCAGGTAGCGTAAAATGTACAGCTGTGGTGACTGTCAGTGCTCGGTGGACTATTGAGCTGGTGTACAACTTGACAGTGGGTGGTGTCTCTCGCTCTCATCCCAAGAATCACCCAGTGGCATTGCTATCTTCTGCCAACGTCAATCAGCAGGTTGCTTTTAAAGCACAAGGGAATCCAGCCATACCTGCCATTCTGCACTTAAACCCTCTGTCTGCAAACCGATAAGCTAAAATGTCACTGTGGATTGACCTCTTCTGAATTCAAGTTTCTGTGTCCCAGAATATGCTTTCGATGTCAAGGAAAGGTTAGTAGGTAGTTAGCATCAGTTTGATACTTAACTTGTTTAAATATTAATTTTGAGTGTTAATGTTTGCATTTTAGATCACCTCACCTTCACTGGTAATGGCCAGATGGCAGCGACAGTCCATGCACAACACTTATAAGTGGGGTCTGCTAGCAACAGCTGCATGCCATGTACCGCTGCTCTACATGACTATATCCCACAAGTCACTGCTATTTGTTAATAAAAATGTTTCTTTACACGCCATACTGATGCTGAGCCAGATTGCTGGATCTTGGGAACAAACTTAATAGACCAGCTTGATGTCAGTTTTGATTACTTCATTTCAGAAGAATTCCAGATGTTTGAGTCTTCACTCAAGGGGATTGCTGGTATCTGCGCTGACAGCATTTGGACCCATGTGCTGTCGCAAGGTAGAGTAAATATACATATAGGGTAACATTAAAAAGACGTTTGTAATAATCACTTAATCACTTGTACGTTTGTCAAGAGAAAAAGAAATCTAGCTTCCAGTGATTGAAGTTTGACAGGAAATTGTTTTGAAATTCTTCACCGTGAGAGTAAGCGTTCAGCTGAATGATCGATTAATACTTAAGAGAAATTTAGGTCAGGGCTCCTGTCTCCAGGTTACATTTTTAGGAAGAGTTTTGCACCATGTTATTCCCAAAGTTAAGGATGCATTGGTTGCTTGCTGTTGAGGATTCCACATCATACTGTAACTTAAGGCTGAACAAAATCTCTAAGGGAATAGTAATGTCCCTAGGGTCTACCACCAGCTTAGCCACAGCGGGAGTCAGGAAACAGAAAATCTGAACTATCCCTTTAAGGTCAGACTATTGCGCATGAGAAGTTAGAGGACTGGGCTGTGATTGGGGTTTTGGCATCATAAAATGTTACCATTATAAATTAGCCTTTTAGAACCTGAGGCCTCACACTCTGACAGTCAGTCACAACACCTTTTATAGAAGGCAACCTACTAATTTCCTAGCTGGCCACAGCCCTCTAATGAGTTGCCCTGCCTTTCCACCCATCTCTGAATACTTAGAGGATGCATGAAGTGTTGAACAGGGTGAGCAAGAAAACCTTAATGTTCTGTGATGTAAAGAGGACTAAGTCTGCAGAGCCGAATTAGCGGCCACAGCCAATCATCTATAGTATAGTTCTGAACTTTTGAACACATTTGGTCTTCACATAATGTCTGTCAGTCATCTTATAAATACAGTGAGGTCTTTGATTCTTTCTTTGGTGGTGGGGTGGTAAAGTGCATTTTCTGAATAATATCAACATTATGTCATTGTATTACTGTGAAATGCATTAAGTGTGTGTAGCACACAGTAGTAGTTTTTTTTTTGTTGTTGTTGTTTGTACAGTTAACAGTTCACTGCAGACATACATGTCATCGATCATGTATAGTTGAGTTACGCTGAGTCACACTTGCAGAGTCAAAGTGCACAACAGGGAGATGTTAAGGGGAAAAATAAGCTGAAAAAAGGGAAAATGTAAAACATAGCATATGTAGTGGAGCAGGATTGAAACTCACTTGGCTGATTCTGTCGCCCGAGGGAGAGCTAACACTAAAATGCTCTTTGACCATGAAATGGCCCTGCCCGGTAATGGTGGTTAATGGCTGTATGGTGCAGTGGTGCCGAGGCTAGGCAGGAGGGAGACCTAACAGGGGCATCCTGACTGCTCTAGTAGGCCCCATCCAATGAAGGAAAAGGGGAAGGTTGGGATAATAGTGTTTTGCTTAAAATTATAAATGTTGATGTGCTGTAGTCAGGGGACTCTATGTGTGATGGGTAAATTTAGAGCATCGATAAAAAGGAGGGATATTTGTTTGGTCTGAAAGTAAAAAAACAACAAATACTAGCCTACTGTAATTTTTTTAAACAAATAAGTACTAATAATGACATGGTGGAACCAAGCTGTATAATAGAAAAAAGTGAATTATTTAGCATAGAAATGAATGTGACATGCGCCATATACAGAGTAAAATCCATGTTTTTTATGTTAAAGACATATAAAACACCTCAACACCATAACCAATACCAGATTCACTATCATATTTCATCATTTTCATTTGACTCATTTAAGGACAAACCAAGCAACCAGTACAGACACTGCATCCATGATATACATCTGTAAGTATGTTTGACAGATTCAAGTTATCATCTTTATGACTTAATATCATTAAAGTTATGAGAAAAGATTCTACACATACATTGTTTATAGCTACATATTTGGCAGACTCAAAATCTACATTATTGATAACTAGCACTGACTTCAAACTTCTCTTTACACTTGTATCAGATTATGTCTGATTCAGATGACCTTAAAATTATAGCATATATTTTACCCTTTGCCCTTTTACTCTTTGACTGCTGAACTACGGTTGATGCAAGTCACTACTTGTCTCCAGCTACGCTATGACTTGAAGTGCCTCTGACTGCTGACATATTGCCCTCATCACTGCAAGGTTTTACCAATGTGTCCTCCAGCTGAAATCCTGAAAGAGCAAAACCCAGGAGCAAGATGTGGGTATCAAGACCTCGACAAAGCATTGGCATATCATGGGCCAAACAGGACCAGATGAGGTTACTATTTGAAAGCCATCTGGCAATATAGCATGTGACACTACAGAGGTAATGCATGTATTTCAGTCTAAGAGTGTCTCTTTTTAAAGGTCATTATTAAGAGACAAGGCATTATGCCACTAGACCTTGTAAGTAGCATTTTCTTTGATAGATGGATGCTCTTATTCATGTACATAATAAAATGATTTTTAGTTAATTGTCAATTAATTTCAATTTGCAAACAACTAAGTTAGATCTGAGGAGAAGGGAAATAAAAGAAATACCCAAATTAACTGGTGGAAGCTTTAATTGGATTTCAGGCAACCTTCTTTTCAAACATGATTTGACTTATTGTGGTGATATTTTTCAGCAATGAAATGGATGACCGAGCTACATAAATCCTGCAATAACTGATTTTTTACGTCACTTTAGGCAAAGTGCAAGTCAAATAGCCTTTTCATGCTCCTTTTAGTTCTGTGTTTGGTCTCCACAATCCTGTGTGAAATATGCATTTAGCAGCTGGCTGCTGAATGCCTGAATATGTTCACCGGTTAGGCGCTAAGCTAACTTTGCCTGTGGGCTGCCTGGTGCTGGGCAGGTAGTTTACAGTGGGGTTTTAGAGCTTATTTGCTGAAAACAGCTCTCTGCTGCTTCTGAAAGTGGCACCATCAGAGTGGTGAGGGCAAACCAAAACAATGATCTGAATGACACTGTAGAGCACCACGGAGCTGAGGCTAAATGAAGTATGGATTAATTATTGGATCGCTCCACTACATGAAAAGTGTACATGATTGGTTGGATTAATGTCAGAGTTAATGTCTTTGTCTAAGGTCTAAGGTTGTCTAAGGTTTTTAAAGACATTTAGCATTATTGCAAATGTTCACAAAATGAAAGGAAAAGCTTTGGAATAGACCGACAATGGTAATTCCCCTAACCTCCTATGTTGGTCTGGCAGTACGTCATTATTGAGTTAGCAAACATGCACATATGTATATACATATACATGGACATATTGTGTGTTATAAACAGACACACTTATGAATAGCAATATAAATGCACAGACATACGCTTACATATGTCCTGAGTTTGAGTTTACGAGCACTGATTGCAGAACAATCTTAATCAGATTTGACGACGAGTCGTGATATGGAACTGAGTCATCAGCTCTGGTGTCGACAGTGAGGAAAGATGAAGACAACTGAGGGTTAAGCTGCAAACCTCCTCTGACAAACCTTGTCTGAGAAAGCTTTAGTGGACAAAATGACAAGTGAAATATGGGGTCAACTATCAGTCATTCATCAATGAACCCGTCCTGTCATCATCTGAATTTTGAGCACTAGGCAATATTAACCTTCATAACCCCAAGTCGCATAGGACAGCTTGGCAATGCCTAAGACTGACAGGCACAGTATCAAAGTAACTGTTGGGTGTCACAGTAATAAATGCTTTCAGTCACATAAAGCCATAGATGAAATGGTACCAGCTTGATGATGGGCACTTGAAGAGCTCTTCATAAAAGTCTTATCCTAAATGCTTTACAGTGACGCTTTGGCAACTCTATGTGGACTCCACAAACATAAAATGTAAGTACAATTTTTTGTGGGGATAGATGTAAACAATCACCAACTTTTTTCTCATACATTGCCTGTCCTTTGTGCTCTAATAGATAGTTCTGCCAAGTAAAGCTGCCAAGGGTCATGCCAAGGCTCAGGGCTATTTAATCTAATCATTATGATCCATATGAGTGGACAGAGCAATGTGGCCTCAGTGTATAAAGGGTATTTCTGTGACCTCTGCTGACCTAAGAGTTCACTTGTCTGAAGTTAGTCTGAGATAAAGTTACATCCAGTGGGAGCTGGGTGATATCCACTTACTGCCATTGCCTTGTGGGAAATTACAGTGGTTGACACAAGGAACCATGACTTCTAGCACAATACAAAATTAATAGTGATACGTGAGCACCAGGCTCCTAATGTAAATCTTAGCTTTATCATGTTTGCTATCTTTGTAAAATAATAACTGGAGATAAGTCACGCCATGCTGAAGTTTAAAATGGCTGCTCTCCTTTCCCGCATTTAGCTGGATTATATTCTCTGTTGGTAAATTATTCCCTTTGGAAAGAGAAATTAACCCAGATTTCCATATCAAAGCGGTATGAATTAAACAATTTTCTCTGCCCTCCCGTTCTGGTGAAAAGAGAGAGTGGAAGGAGTGTGTAGAAGTAGCCTGCAGTGATATGCAGGCCATACAGGGCTCCTTTCTTACAGGAGCAACACTCTAACAGAGAGAATCAGCAGCTTTCTACTGAAGCGAAGAATGAGATCACTGGGCTTTTTGTGCAAGGTCAACTTCGAGGCAAGACACATCGTGTTTAAAATTCAGTCCTATCCTCACTGAGCACTTGAAACACACTGTGCCAGCCGGGGAACCTGCTTGCCATTATGCAAAGAGGCGGCGGGCTTAAAGTAAATACGTAATCTTAATGAATGCTGAGATCTGTGGAGGTGGGAGTGAGGGGAGCCCAAGTCAAGTAGAGAAGGGTCAGAAACACAGGGTGAATAATCCTGTGTGTCAACAAGACACAACTAGCTCTCTCTATCCCAACATGTAGCCATGTTTACAGTAAACAGAACTCAAAAGTTTTCTGACATCTGACATTGTTGTTCCAGAGCAAAATAAGCAAGAAAGTCCAGAAAATATTTCACAATTTCTTTTTTTTTCATGTACAGAAGTGTTGTTGAATACTTGGTCTTATGTAGAGGTTGAACAAATGAAACCTAATTTTAATTACTGATGGAGAGATGGAGATAAGAGAGGTTTATAATAGATAAACAGATGTTAATGGATACTAACAAGGCAAGGTAATTATGGTTCTAGCTGCTAACAATAGGGTATTCAACTTATAATTTTAGACTATTAAACATCAAAGCAATCAAACTGCTTCTTCTTCTGCTATGAAAGAGCCTTCTAACATTTGCTTATTTATCTTATACATTGTGACCTATGTCATTGGCCCCAACTTGTCTCAGAAGCATAAATTTAAAACAAAAGGACAGCCATTAGATGACATGTCACACAATATAGGGGTCTTGTTCTGGCCCCGTGCCTGCTGGCTGTGTCCTTTGCTTTGCCCACTTTGCTCTGCGAGACTGCCAGGACATTGAGCCTGACACATCAGAACTGCTGCTCTCTTGGTGCCCTCTTTCATTCGCACTATCACAGAGTCAAAGCCTGCAGAGACGAAGCTGTCCAGAGACTGAGCCCTGCTGGGTTTGACTGGGCCAAGATCCGATCAAGCCTCGAGGAGAGGGTCATCCTCTTCCCTGACTTCTACTTGCTATGATCTCTGAACCGATTCTAAAAAGGCCTCTGACTTGATTTGAGCAGACAGTCCCCCTTGAAAGCTGCCTTTGGTTTGGCTTCTGTAGCCTGGAACGGGAAGAGCAGGGTCAGGCTACACACAGGCAGGAGAAAGCTCAAGCAAAGGCAATGTGAGGGGGAAAAAACAGAGCTGATAGCCATGCTCCAGGTGCAGATGGCACACTGTTTTATGTGTGGCCTCAATGGATTATGTCAGCCAAGCTACTGGAGGCATATAATATGGAGAGATCACACAAAAACATTGTCAACCAAAATTCAAAGATTCATTAACAAAGGTCATTTCCATGACAGCAAATGCCTAATAAATGGCCAAGACTCTTGAAGACCCCATGAGGATAAAAGCAGGCTGAATAAAGAAGCCTTGAAAAGAGGATAGGTTTTTGTAATTTTGCAATCTCACAAAAGGTTTGTACAGCAAATTGTAAAGCATTCATACAGGATTTTGTAGACATTTTCTCATTTGCTGTACACGAGATTTAAGCCATTCATAATTTTCAAATGAAACACTTTATCCACAGCCTCATACCAGAGCAGCATTTCGTAAAACCCTCTAAACAAATGAAATAAAAGTGAGCACTTACTACACCTACTGTATAAACTGAGTCTGAATTTTGTTCTTTTCAAGGGTCCAATTATTAGCTAACTAATGCTCCTATTTCTGCACATTGTGATGATATGATCAAGGCAGACACTGCCCCTAAGGAGCAGGGGCTGCAGCAACCCTGAAAACCAATAACGGTCAGAGGTCAGAAAAGGGGAAGCAAAGATCCAAGTCCCATCCTATTGTGTGACATGTTTCCTTCGCTTGCTCACCCCAAAGGCTTAGTGTCAGTGTTAACACTTCAAACACTCAATATCTTCACAAAACACAAAGGACACAACTGCTTGCCATCCACATCATTTCTTCCAGGAACAGAGATATGGATCCTTCCCAAAGGTCACTGCCAGCTGAAGTTTCAATGATTAAGCAAAGCTTTGTTGTTTGACTTTTTTCCCGTAGCAAAATTTACTTTTAGGTGCAAATTGAGTGGTTTCTTCAATATTATGAAATAAAATTGAACCACATTTTATATGTCAACTTCAAATTGTTATGGGTGCTTATTTTTGTTGGATGGCAATTTTATAATTTAAAGGGAGATAATCAAAATCAAATATCAATGAGGAGAAAATATATTCTGTCAGATAAAAGAACCCAGCATCATCTCCACATAGATTGCCTTTTTGACCATAATGCATTTCTGTTTAAGTAGTATTACTGTTGCTTGCCAAATGGAGGAATATTGCAACAATGATTCAAAGACTGATAATGTATAAATATACAGAGGGCAGTTTGAGTGGGTGACTCTAACAAGACTGTAACACACCTACATATTCTCTCTCCCTCTTAAAGTTAATTTTTTCTAGTCGAAAGGTGAAAGCTTTCTCAGGAACTTTCCCCGTCCTGCCACTCTTGAACCCATGAATATCGTGCCTGCAAGCATTTCAGAGAGCTACGCTGCCACTGAAGCTACATAACAGCACGCTCCTGAATCAGTCAAAAGACAGCATTGTTAACAGACAACTGAGTCCACCCTCTACTCTGTTACACATTTATGGAATCATGCACCAGAACACAGACAATGTCGTTGGCTAATCTCACAAGACCGGGATCCAATTTCAAGCAGGCACGGGTGATTCAAGAATCAATCTGGTTAGCTTTCTGTTTTTAGCCTGCTGCTGTTATACTCTGGGTGTAATTCAAAGGGATCTCCAGTTTCCCTGGAATGTGTTCCTGCTCCTAAGGTGGTGATAAAACACCTTATTTTATGGGTCGCTGATTACTCACTGTACCCTGATGTGTGTGCTGATACTAATCTTAGCATGCACAAAAGTAGAAGACTCTCCATATTTACAGCATCCCTCAATTTTGCATGTCTTTCCCATTTCCTCGTACAACCACACACATGAAAAATAAAGAAAAATCTCACAAGTGTGGCAGATAAATATATAATTGTTTGTTCGAGTGTGTTTTGCACAGTATGAGACCTTCCGATTGCTGCACCAAGTAGAATGCACTGCAGGCAGTCTCTTGAGGGAAGGTCTCATTTTCTGCCTCCTGCCGTGAAATATTCAGTCCGGCCTGAAATAATATGGGACTCGTTTCAAGGCTTAGCACTTTTCAAATATGCTGGCAATAATGGACAGGGCATCAAATGAAGCACAGCCTCTCATAGCAAGAGGAGCAGAGGTTTTGAATCCACAGCCAGGGTTTCACATAACACCACAGACAGTTAAAGTACCGTCTACATCTACAGTGTAGTGATTAGTTATCGGTAGGATGAGCCTATGAATTCTCTCCAACCATGCAGTCATACTGTACAAGCTCTATTTAGTTTATGAATACATAAAACAAATTTATAGCATTTTATTATTTCAAAATACCAAAGTTTGAATATTGCAGAGTGCCAAATTGTATTTCCATATTCCTCTCCTGCTTTTTTGCATATCATCAAGGGATCTGAATTTTATTCAGTCTTAAAAAGAAAAGAGAGGAAAATCAAGGGTGCACCATAAATGCACAGAGATGGAGTGCAGAAGAATGTTATGGGGCGGGGGGGGGGGGTTGGTGAAAGGATTCAAGGATTTAACAATCCCACATCCTCTCAGCCTGTCCTTCATCTCTAATAATCAAGCTTGGCCACAGAATATCCCTCTGGATGGGAAAAAAACATGTTGCCTGTCCGCCTCTCACTCATCTTTAGACTGCCAGTCTTGGGTCTTCCTCTTGAAGTCTTCTGTCACATTTATGGCTTCAAACACTGAGCACAGCCCTTTTTTTAACTGACTGCCATGTCTTTAAAGCTAGATATCTTTTGTACTACATTAGCATGAGATGAAGGGCAGTGCGTCTGATGCAAAGGAAGCCCTGAGAAGGCTGGACCACAGACACTATGAACTTGTTTGTTGCTGTTCACCAAAGGCCACCAAAACAAGCTAACCAGTCTCAGCTCAGGTGAAGTATGATATGTAAGACCATAGCATCCCTACATATTTATCGGCTCTCCTGAGGCAGAACAAGTGAGTGAATTTCATAAATTTATATGCTTCATAGCTTGCAAACTTAGGTCAAATTTAGATATTTGTAGTTACACAATATTCACAAAATATCGAGCATGCTGTACGGACCAAAGTTATGGAAAAGCCACAGTGTGTTGGTGTGCGAAGATACGACCAACTGCTGTCATCTACTCTTTTACAAGTAGAGAGGAAACCCAGCAGAAATCCTATGGACCATCCTCAGCATACATACGCAATCAGCCTATCTATAACTTATCCATCTAACAACTGATCAATCTATCTATCTATCTATCTATGAAATGAAATCCACTTAAAATGGTGTAGATGATAAGTGACAGTATTGCACAGAAAGTATAAATATTACTCTTTTTGATTTAAATACAACTTCCCTACAAAATGTTTCCCTTTAACAACTTGGTCTGTCAAACAACTTAGGCAATAAGAAAGTGAAATTAAACAAAAGTAATAAATTGGATACACTCAGAGAAAAAAAAATAGGGTTTGAAAACTTTCTTGGATTTCTTGCATGCCCGGAAGGCTGCCGTGCCTGAGAGCCTCAGAGAGGAGCAGCAGCAGCTCCTCATACCGGAGTGTCCACTGAGCGGCGCCGCAGCCCGCAACTTCCACATGCAGCCAGCCGGCGTTTCCTCCCTGCAAACACGCTGCAGGCCAATCCGCGCACACACACTCCGTGTTGGGTTACAGGGACAAGGGCCCTGTCTGAACCACGACTTTTAGAAAGATAATATTACAGGTAGGTGCAAGCCACGGACCGTGTCACTATCGATGGACAAATTAAGCATTGAAAAACAAGACCGTGACCCAGAAATTCTCGCTTTAATCGGGTCACCGTGCTCGTTTTCAGCACTGAGTGATAATGGCACCTCTCACTGTCCTTAGCATTTGAAGTCCCCTTACCGCAACCTGTAGCTTTTGGGGCAGAGAAAATTGTCCAGCTGGACGCCTTGTATTTTCGCCTATTGGTGCCTTTGTATGTGTTTGGAGCCGAGTACACCTGCCTGCTGATAGCTTTCAGTGTGTTTTTTTTTTAGTCTGTTTGAAGGTCAGTTTAGCCCTCTAATGAGCTGCTGTGAGGACTTGTATCAGCAGAGCCATAACCAAGCATGTAGATTAATGTGTCTAGCCTTAATTCATATGTAACTTTAATGTAAGTTAAATGAAAGGGATCGGCCATTTAAAGGAACACGAGTGGAGTCATTTCTTGTAAATGTATCAGACTTTGTTTTGGTGTATATTTGTGGATGTTTCCTTATCAGCCTTGCTATACGATTTCAAACACTAAACTGCATAAATGACCACATTATTCTGACCTTCCTGTTAATTATGCCATATGTCGGAGGACCGCACTGATTCAAGTCAAGTGAAAAGCCTCAGTAAAAGAAGGGTGAATCTCTCACACTTGCCGGGGTTTCTTTATGTTGCACATGGGAAACGGCCTGAAAAGTCCAAGTGGGTTTGTCGGGTGTCGAAAGAAATGCGGAGATGCAAGCTGAAATTTCTCTGAAATAGGCCGAACAGAGAGTCTTTTGCTCCTACAGGGTTTTGTTCAGGGTTTCACTGAGAAAGCCCAATGCAAAGTGGGCCTACAGCCAACTGGGATGGATTCTAGGGTGGAACCTAAACAGATGGGAAATAGTATAAAGGTGAATACAAGGTCAATCCGAGCTTCAGTGATAAAGCTGTGGGCACTGCTCATAGCGCTGTTTTAAAAGTTGACTTAAGAAAACAGATTGTGTGGTCAGAATAAACTCTTAAGACCATATTGGAGCTTTTTTTTTTTTCCAGGCTTCTTTTGTCTAGATTGCCACAGGCGGAAGCAGCAGACACCAAATGGTCAAAAAATTGTTATCATTATGTTTGTCTGGAAATCAGCAGAATGGGGGTGTTGATTTCCAGCGGGTGGGTTTTCCTTTGTCCCTCTTTTAGTCTAACCCAGAGTTTCATGTTTAACAGGTCCACAGCTGATCCAGCTCCCTGTGCACAATTGAGACAGAGGAGGTTAAAGCACTCTGAACGCATGGGACCATATTGCAGGTAATTAATATGTCAGCTCAGTGACGAACTTCGTCAATACTGTCTATCACCACACTTACTCGTAACTGGAGTAGCTCGTGGGATGCTGCAGAGAGCACAGACTGAGAGTACATTTGTCCATTAGTAAACACTTCATAGTGTGTGTTGTGATTGGGGAGGTGGCGGGGCTCCTCTCTGTCCAGTTGCAGTCATTTTCGCCTGTCACCTCCTCATTGCTGTAAAAACACTTGCTGTGGTTTGGTAGATTAACAGAGAGCCCCCTAATGGAGTAATTACACTGAGCCAAACATCTATTTTTCACCTGTGCTCTGCCATTATTCTCTGTCCCCTATCCACTCCATTGGAAGTCACTTACTCTCCTTACAATGAGTTATCATTGACTGCCATTTAGACGTTCTGGAGCAATTTGTCTTACTGAGGCCACGCGCTGGCCTCATTGCAAAGAACAATCATTCTCCCTCCAATATATAAAACATTCATGGGGAAAAGGAAGAGAAAATGCCCCACAAACAGATAGTCGAGAGTGGCTAATAGATACTATAAAGGTGACAGACAAGGAAAATAATGTAGGAGATTACTGGAGCAGGAACAAGCCTGCACAACCAGTACAAAAGCTTCAGGGACTGTGCCGCTGGAAAAAAAATCCTTCACGAGACAAATGTGTTAAATGGGTTGTATGGCAGCTATTGGTGGTGGTAATTGCTGTTGTTGGAAATAAACTATACGTCTCAGTTTAAATTTCAAATCAAAATCTTTGATTTGTCATTGTATTTTACGGCTTTCTTTCATTTATTGTCATTTCGTCAATGTTAAGTTATGAGATCATTGAATGTATTCAGTTTTATATCTATATCAGCATGTAGGAGGTCTAATTTTTCTTTTTTCAGTTGGTTCCTCTCTGACTGTATTCTTATTACTGATTGACTTCTAAGTCCTTGATTCTCTGCACCAAACTATATTTTCTAACATAGAAAACACTGACAACTTACAGTTTGAAGAAATATTGAGGTTTTTTTTAGCCTTTACTACCTTCAATTGATAATTTTGTTATGCACAGTACCTCGTGTATATATATATTAGGATAGCTGCTGATTGATTATTCCTGAAGGCAAGCATTCATTTTAGACTTGTGACTTGGCTGCTGTGCACAGTCCAACACACATCCCATTCAGCCTCACCAGAAAGGGTTAATCACGTTCTTAACTCAGTGTTTTGTTAGATTAGTCTCTCTCACTGTTTAACACAATGACAAATAACCGTTATTCTTTTTCTTGCACTGATAATCGGGACAACTTAAACATTTCTTACTAGCACAAGTGAAACCATTAATCCTCAGTGATGCTGCTGATAAGTGGTGACTTTGGAGTAATGGCCCTGTCACCTTAAAAAAAGAGAAAATTTTAACAATTAAAACACGATACCCATTATATTTTGTGCATCCCATCTCTCTGTGCCATCAAGAGAGATGTGCCAGTGGTAATAGGCTAAATGATGGATAGATTTTTTTTTTGTTGATTATAAATATTAAGAAAAGGTGGAAATCCTCCATGCAAGAATTATCAATTTAAGTACTTTAAGTACAGGCAGTAGGAGGGATGACGTATAACTTTCAATATATTTCAGTTTTTAGTGGGATTGTGCTTTTCTCATTTGTCTTTATTGGATATATCAGAGCTCAAAGAGTCGAAGAAGATTTGTATAGCGAAGGCGACAACAAAAGGGCTACTCAACTCAACTTGAAGCCAACTTGAGTTACATGGTATTTATCAAAATCTTCAAAAAAGATTTGAAGAACACTTTAGGTAAATTTGTTGGTCTACTATTTCAGTGTCATGCCTATTAATGTTGAATATAGGTCCACATTTCCTTCAGAAGCTGCAACGACTAGTCTGGATTGAGAGAAAATTGGTTGTTTCAGTTGCATAAGAGCAAAAATGCACAAGATTTTATGGTTTCAACTCCTCAAATATAAGAATTTTCTGCTTTTCAGTGTCTTGCTTTATGGTGAGTAAATTGAATATCTTTGGATTTTGAACTGTTGGTCGATCATTTTATGGCATCGCCTTCTGTTCTAGGAAGTTGTGACTGACAATTTTCACAATTTTTCTCATGTTTTTTTTGACCAAACAACTAATCAAGAAAATAATTAGCTGATAAATTGAAAATGAAAAAAATTTGGCGCATCCCTATTTGCTTTCCCATCTATGTGCAACCAACGGCGTTCATAATGCATTTTGGCCCCATGAAATCTCTTCTGATATGCTGTGCTTTTTCTACAGCTTAAGATGCTTCATGGTTACATAGTCAAAGAGGAAGACCAACTAAACATGACCAGCTACAGAAGGCATTAAAGATAAGTGTTGAAATTCATGAAGACCACAGCTGATAGGCTGATGGCGCTTACCAAATAGGAACATATCTGATACTACACTTTAACTTACCAGAAACAAAGGAACGCATAGATTCATTTTTATCCAGGCTGGGCTGTTATTCTCTTAAACAATGAGTGTGATATTCTTTTGTTGAACAGCTATGCATGCTATTCTGTTTTCCCAAACACACAGTGCATGTTGTACCAGATACAGCACTTTCATGTCCTTTAGTTGTAGTTGCAGACAGTCTAACTCGACTACAATGTGTGCTGTTGTTGTGGTACACCAGTCACACTCCATGACTCACTTGAGTATTTGTGATCTTGTGATAACAGTGATAACTGTTTAAATGTGAGCTAACCAACAGTGCCATGAGGAAACATTTAAAGCCCTCACACAAGCTAATTGAAATTCTTCCAATTTAATCGTCCTCTACATCATATGTTCCATTTGTCATTATGGTTGTCTTCAGCACTAATCAGTTGTTGATGTGGCTGCCTGGAGGTGTTACACTATAACTGACAGGATGATAATAAACACCTATAATTGAGTTTTTGATTGATTATGATTTTAGATTATTTGCCATTTTCATTTAATGACTTCAGGTATCTAGACATTAAGGGAAAACATTTATTAATCGCACTGTACATTTGGTCAGGTCATATTGTTAGCTTTATTGTCAATTTGGTAATAATAACTTTGAACACAGTTGGGTTCTTAATGCATTTATTATTAGAATAAGATGAAAACATGCCCACTTAATTGCTCAAGGCTGCTCAAGATGGGAAAATCTGTTTAAGTTTGAGTTTGAATAATTTCTATTCTTGTTTGTTTCATCAAGCACACTGACTAAAACAGGACACTCACTGAGAGTCAGAGTAGAACTAATTAGCCACTTGAATATTTCCAGAGTTAGCACATAACATGCTTAAAACACACGGTGAAGAAAAACACTTTTACTGCATGATTTAATCTTTTATATGTCAAAAAGAAATGGAAAAAGGAGCCTTTAGCAACAGTAGTGATGTAGAAATGTCAAAATATCTACTATACTTAATTAGTATTTTTATCTGTTATTGAATATATAGTTTGTTGTCCAACATGCCAAACTCACCATTCTTTGGCAGCGACACAGTTCCAGGCACTTGATACTTAGTCTTTCTATGGCCATAGCTCTGTTTTGATCAAAGGGGTTCAGGGGCCTAAGTTTCAAATCCCCCAAAGCCCATTTTGGCTACTCTTTGTTTAGCCCATTGGCATTCTGACCCCATGCTTCTCAGACTTTGAACTCAAAGCTTGGAAAAGCCGTATCGCTTCTTTAAACACATTATCAGTGGGCTAGGTTTTAAGAATATCACTAATCATCTTAAGGTTTTAGTGCAGTGTGGCGGTATCATTCAAACCTCGGGGCCCATTGACTGGCAAGGGGACTGTAAGAAATTTCCTGTTAAATATACGATAACTTAATGGCAGCAAGTCTTTTATAAGTTTCTGCTTTTCATATTAGGATAAATCCATAGTTCTGCAACAATGCACTGTAAAAGTGAAATATTTGATCAAATTGTTTAGATATACACCATAATCTGAAATTATACCAGGGTGGGTTAAGTTTTCTGGAAATGTTAAAAGAAGTGTGATGCTGCTAATATCATTTAAGTTGTGGCATGACTGCTTGTAGCATGGCTGTAGCGTGGTGTCTTAATACTAGAAGCACAGTGTTTATTTAATTTTATTATATTCATGATATATTATCATTTATTCAGCTCCGAATTTTGCTCACGTCATGTGTCAATTTAAAGCGTCCCCCTAAACATCAGCGAACTTAAGGTTAACTGCTAATGCTACAGTTTGATAAATAATTTATGTATTACATTCAAGAAATTGGCATGGACTGCATACATTTTGAAAGGGTGATAGAGCACATGCATATTATACAATGATTATACAAAATGGAAATACAGGATAAGGATTAGGGATCACATTCCTACAGAACCTGCTTAATAGTAAATATTGCATAGTCAATGCTTACCAACAATTTAAACTATGTTTATCAGTCAAGATGCTTGATTTTTATTTTTATTTTAGTATGACAGTAAATAATTTTGTAAATTTACACCTCACCACAAATCTTACATAGAAATAGAAGAAGAAATTATTTGGAAGCATAGTTTGAATTTGGACAATTCTTTCTGTCATTCTTTAAATGGACATATGTTATATTGTTCCACTGATGGAGATGCTCTTTGTTCAAACCACATTGCTGTAAATTGCAGTGATAATGTTTGTTTTAGTTCGTAAAAAAAATGGACCAATCAGGTACGTTCATGAACACACTGAGCATTGTCTGGTACAACTGTCCATATGTCAGGTGCATCTGCTTCATCCTATTTAACACTGTTCACTACCTGCAGTGCAACATGCAACATTGGATAATGATACTGATTGAAACACAATTTAAACTTATCGCATTCTGGACTAAATTTAGTGAAACACATAGGATCATCTCTTTGTGCACTGTCTTGAAAATGTGAGATTGCACATATGATTGCATGCAAGTTTGTTTATGCCCCTTAGCTCCTCTCACACCTCTTCAATCTCATCTGCCCCCATGCGTACGATTTGGCACCTTGAATCGCATTGTCTTCATCTGGAAATATTTCAGCTGCATTTCTGCCACTCTGAAGGGAGATGAAGATAAAGCAGAAGAAGGTAAAAACACACCCTGTTGTGTGAATCCTAGAGAAGGCCTTGAACCCTGCCATTCATCCCTTTCACTTCATCAGCTGAGTCTAATTGCCAGAGAAGACAGGATACCCAGGGCCCAATTGTTCCTTATCCTCTTTGGAGCCTCTGAGGCATGAAAAGCGAAAGGCCTGCTTTTGATCTTTTTCTTTTTTTTTTTAGTTTTTTTTTTCTTTTTTCTGTCATCCCCTACTATCCTTTCCTTTAGTGTGAGACACTCCTTTCACAGTGTCCCCTTCTTCAACCATGCAAAATAATTATCAAGCTCTGCTTCATCAAATAATGGCAGATATTGGAGGTCATGATGGGGAGGGTCAGAGGTCTGCAGGGGTGGCCCTAGGACGTGGTAGAGTTCCCAACTCATCTTAGAGGCATGCTCCTTAGCTGTGGCTACCTTTATATACCTTGACCCCGGTTTTTCGTTTGTCTGTCCTAATGAGACCCTCTCATGCAGCCAATGCAATAGAGGTCTTGCAATGGCAGGGCTGGGAGGCCAAAGTACAATGAGACACAGGGCTGTGCTCAGACAAGGGCGCATCTGTGCTATCTTATTAAGCCTTGGAAAAGAACTCATGCGTCTCAACATCCCATAGGCGCTCAGAGCAGATCTATTGACACCTACTTGTCCTTTGTGGCCAACACCTTTCTGTGAAGAGGCAGGCAAGTTCTTGTCAGAAGTAATTCTTGGCAGAGTATTTAGGGAGGCAAAGTGCTTAACTCGGTTTGGGTGGCCATGTAGCGGCCAGGATAAAGAATGCAGTGTTGTGACGATGAAAAATTCCTTGGAGCTAGAGAAATGACAAGGGATGTCAAAGACCAATTTGTCAAAACCAAACACTTCTCATATTTAAAGAACAAGGGCCACTAAAGTACTTTCTTAATGTTTACTTGCACGGTTGATTTTTTTAGTTTCAAAAACATGCTTTGTTGTTGTTGTTGACATTTGGCCATTATCCATACCCAGAAATGTGTTGAAAGAAAAAAAAATCCTAGCTAAAACCCCTGCTGATTTAAAGAAAAAAAAAAAAAAAAGAAAAAAGACTGAACCAAGAAGACTTAAGATAGCCCACCTAATCACCTATCTAACTTACTAACAAAAGGGACAGCAGGATGTACTATAAGCAAAGTAAAATGACAAACAGAAACACAAGTAGGCAAACAAAAACCTTTAAGCAATCATGTTAAGCACGCCTAACATCTGAGCACTGTGCAAGAACAAAGCAGGGCTCCTGTCAGTGCATCGATCCACTCCTGAAGGCACACACATCCATAGCTCTCTGATTGCTCCCTGCCTCTTGCGCCTCTCTCCCCCGCGCCTCTGACTCTCTCTGCTCTGGCTCCTTTCTGAGAATGTGCTTATCGATCTGGCCTACTTCGCTGGAGTTAACTCAGTGATAAAACCTGACCAAGGGCTTCCAATGGCCTAAAAGAGTTAGGAGAGCTGGTGAGAAGGCAAGATGATGAGAACAAAACACTAGTCACTAATTTCCCAAAAATATTTTGACATGATATTAATTTAGTCAACTGTTAAGTTAGTAAGAAAGTAAAAAGAGCTCTACCAAAATACGAACCCTTATCTGATTTAAATCATTGTGCAAAGCTGCTGCTTATTAGTTCTTATGCCGCTAATTACCTGCTGATTTGGAGATTGTTGCCAAACTAACTAGACTGGGTATAACTTTAAGAATATTAAATGATTGTGGAACTTTGACCTGAAGAAATGAATTAACACATTTATTTAAAAATTGCTTGTTTCAGCTTGTAGTTCAGATCATCCACATTATGTACGTACTGTTTTGAAATGTTGATCAAATAAATGCATACAGTTCATTTTGTTTTGTTTGGTCACTTGGTATTAGTATTAGTTATACATGGTTCTGTTGGAAGATTTGATTTTTAAGAACACTAGTTGTGAATATAGCATCACCAGTCAAGTGCTTAAATCTGCTGTATGCTACTATACTGTAGTTAAGGCTCTGAACTTAAGTGGTCCAGGAAGTTTTGTGTTACTCTGTAAGACTCTTTTGAATATATTTTAGAGGAGCCTCACTAGACATTTTTACTTCACTTGTTAGACGCCTCGTCATAGACAGGCCTTGTATTATAATGGGATGGTAGTGATGTATTAAGCAGCCTTGGCCATTCATTCATATATAATTGAAGTGAGTCTGACATAATGCATTGTAACTGCTGAGGTCCACTACACAGAGAAACAGCCTTATGTGCAAACTACAGTGCCTCCAGTGTAAAATCAAACTAGTTGGAATATTGTGAGGCAAATTTGTCCATTTACTTGACCCAACAGGTTAAAATGCCAGTTGCATCTGAATTAGTGAGGATTTTCATAGTGATCAATGTTTCATTCTGCTAATAAACTGAAGGAAAATAACAGCACTGTCTTTAATGAAGTCATAAAGAATAGCAACTATTATCATACTATTGTTGTGTAGTGTATTGTAGATCTCAAATAATCATTTTGTTCAAGAAAGCAAACAGAAAGATATCAAAAATCAGTGTTTCTTAAAAAAAAATGACTCATGTTTTGTGTGTCAGTATGTGTAATCGCGTCTCCAGAGTGTGATTACATTGTATGTCAGTTTGTGTATATTTTTGCAAGTGTGTTGTGCTGTCATGTTTGTAACATTCCATGTGGGAGGGTCTGTTGATAAGTAAGCCATCTGTAGTGTTCTGCCGAACGACATGTTGTAAAGCGAGATTTGAGAGTGTGGAGAGACTTGACTTGACAAATCTTGGCACATAATGAGACAGAAGGGAGTAAAGGCAGAAGTCTGTCCAGAGATAAACAATTAGATTTGTCCCTGAGGTAAAGGCCAGGCATTGCAAGGACTCTCAGACTAACAAAATCAATATGGCTTCCAGTAAGAACACTCAGGGGGTAGAGTGATGAAGAGGTTATCATTCATTTCTCAGATTAGGACACACATACACAATACGGAGCAATAACGCTTTAAAAATCAATATGATCACTAACATGAAAGCTGCTTGTCAGTGATGTATGTATTTGAAAGTATGCATCTGATATTCAACTATCTGTCAAACATCATTGGTCTAATGAGACATGATAACATAGATCAGCAGGGATACTGAACTGAGCCAGTTTTCTTCAGCAGCCAATTGTGAGAGGATCTTGAAGGAGACAGCATTTGGGAATGGTGCTTTCACACCCTCAGATAAAACCATAATGGAGCATGAGCCATAGACAGAGTGGGCAGTCCCTTTGCGTTGCATCCCCTCTTAGGTCCTGCCCAGAATTGAAGGTCTAATCTAACATCTCACCACTGTTCCCAGCAGGCCTCAGAAGGGTAGCACTGCCTGGGCAGCGAGGGTTGGACTGTTGGCTGTGCTGTGCTTGCACTGGCTTTAAAGAAGACAACAAAAAGAGAGGCTGAATGGTTTTTGGGGTGGGAGCGGGCGTGATCACAACTTGTGTGTAACTGCTGTTAGGCAGGGAAGTCTCCTCAGAGACTCTGAGCCGCTGACCATAAAGGTGTGAGCGTGAGCCTCGGCCAGCCTGTCGCCTCATCTCCATGGAGACAGCAACGTGGCACCCCAGTGGGCTTGTCTGTGCTGTGGCCTAGAGCAGCAAGAGCACTTAGGGATGTGGCCTGGCCATCACCTGGGTTCCAGGGGACCAGGAGGCTCTGCTCCGATGACCTTCAACAACCTGCCAGTCCGTCATCTCGGCTTGGGGAATAACAAGAAAAAAATCAGCTAGGGATTTGTGTAGAGACATTGTTTACTGGGCCATTGTATGTTTGGAGGAGGCTCTCAGTCCTGCTGGAAATGAATTATAGAGAAGAACATACTTTTCACAGCATTTCCTAAGTTGGTATTTTAAAATGTTCTTTTTCTCTATTACCCTTTCATGTCAAAACAATATGGGGGATTTTAGACTATACTATACTTTTGTACTTTGTTATTTTCTGATTGGTTAGTCAAATAGAAACATCTGGCTGAGGAGGTAAAGGGTAAAAGTAAATTAACATAATTAGATTGCAATATTATCATACTGATTCTTATACTTCAGACTCATTATTTCCAGTGACAATACAGTAAAATCACTGTTTGGGCACGCCCCAACTCACCACTTTAGCTTCAACATTTTCATTGTAAAAGAAACGTGCTATTTTTTACACTGGTGCACCTGTCGTGATTATAGAAGATATAACCCTCCATCTTAAAATGCTTTGAAATGTGAGGCCAAAACAAAAGTAACATCTCAAATGTGCAAAATAACAGGGCGTTTCCTGCTGCAAATAATTATTTTCATCATTGGTTAATCTGTTGATTTTTTTTTTTTTTCTTGATTAATCTTTGGTTTATAGAATGCGACAAAAATAGTGAAAAATGCAATAGAACATTTGCTATAGCCCAAGTTCCCATTTTGTTTTGTTTTATAACATCCTCACTACTCAAAAGCTGGAATCTGGCAACGTTTGGCAGTTTTACTTGAAAAATCAATTCAACAATTAATCAATTATGAAATCTGTGGCTGAGTAATATTGTGTCAATCACTTAATTGAATTAAAGTTTCATCTCCAGTGCACACAATCAATTCACAATGCTAACCACAGCATAGGCTACTTTGAACAGCCAAAAAATGTTTTAATGTTTAAGTTACCATCATGTAGAAATATGTGCATTGTTATGCCTTGAATACCTTATTTTACTAATGCATCTCTATGGGTCTTGAGCTACACCAGAACATCACGTGTTTTCAAGAGAAGAGATTCTTTTCACTTTTAAAGTAAAACAAACACCAGAAAAACAAAATAAAAAAGCTTATTTGCTTGACTTTCAGGGCCGTGGACACCATAGTAGAAAAAAAATCAACATGACTAGGTTCATAATCAAGAGCATCAGAGTAATTCCTGTATAATGCTATAGACTATTGTTGCTATCACTGTGATAAATTATTGCCAAATGGGATCTCAAATCTTCTGCATTCGAGTGTAAAGCGGCGCCATCCAAAACCATTCCCTGGAGACACTTGTGTTGCATTATCTGACAAACCAATACAGGAGATTCTGTGGAAAAATCTGTGCTTTCTTCCTTTCAGCCAAAAAGAAAGAGGATTTTGAATGGAGTGGTGATTCTTTATGCAGAGCTGAGACGCGACACCTTCCAGACGGTGAGAGATGGCGAGCCCTAATAATACAGAGCTGTACAATGGTTCTGACAGGCGAGCAATAAAGCAATCAAGGTCCCAGGCATTCCAAATCTCTTTACCGCCCACCCTCTAACAGACTGAGAGATGGGCGGCTGACCTGTGAGCTGTCAATCATGGGGGATACCTGCTGGAGCCTGATCAGGGAGAGCTGAGGGCACCAGTCCATCAGATCTGTTTTCACACTCCAGACACTAACATTGCAAGCATAACCACAGACACAAAAAGCCCCACCGCCTGACTCTTAATTAGGAGATGTGTGTGTGTGTGTGTGTGTGTGTGTGGTTTTTTTTTTTTGGGTGGGGGGAGTGGGTCGAATTTGTTTGGTTTAAATGGGTATGGGAGTGTCTTAGATATAGGGGGATAGTAAGTGGAATCCCAGTGAGACAGAGAATAACCTTTTCCCTTGATTTAGGAATCAGGCATTGATCTGTCACGCTGTTTTGTACAAGCAAGAGCTCTTTCAGCATTGCTTCTCAGTGTGTGCTGCTCCTCAGTGCATGTGTGTGTATATGCGATACGTGTGTGTGCCTGTGTGATGGGTGGTGGGTTGGAAGGGGGGGTTTAAGGCTTGTTCATTAGCTGTCTGTAGCCCATTCCAGCAAATAGATCACCATAATACTGTGGTTAGTTAATGGCTTTCTGGTGTTTCCTCTAGAGTCTTCCTGTCTGAGGGCTGACTGCTAAAACTCCTCCACCGTTTTCTCCTCCTTTTTCCAAGTGGGGAGTCTTGTGTTCTGCTGCCTAACTCAGACAATTGGCTTCAGCCAGCGGCCAAGTCTGTGAGCAGTCTGGCCGCATGGACTCACATTAGAGAACTAAAAGCAACATCACAAAAAAACATGCTGATCTTACATTCTGTCTTACTGATGACTGGCATCATTTTGGTTCTCCACAGTACCCACTCCCTTTGACAGGGAATACTCTTACAATAAGGAATTGTTTTTGTGTAGCCGTTGTCATATTTTAATTGCTTGAATTATTGAATACTCAGAGAAATGCAAGATATATTAAGGTGAAAATAAATGGAGACTATGATTTCAGAAAAATGCAATAAACTTAAATGAGTCTTTAAGTACCAAAGACGTCATTATAAAAGTGTTTAGAAAATGTCAGGACGTCCAACACTGTGGTCCAGATCAGATATTTCAACAACCACTGATTATATGATTTGGATGAATATTCATAAATTGGTGCATTCTGTTCCAACCCGATTCGATTTTGATATTTTTGGACAATGTTAGGCTCCCCAGAGGAGGAACCTTTTCCGTTTAGGACATTTCACAAGCTTTCACCTAGCATGTACTAGAAATGTCATCCCAAATCATACGCTGTGCACAAAACATGGTATCAAAATACACTACACAGAATTCAATGACATTTTCTGTAGATTTAAAGTCTATAAATGCCTTCAGATGGTCTGAATGACTCTGTGGTCTTCCCTTTGGCACCGTACATTTCGAGATGTTAGATTGACACTGCCTTCAGTGAATCAGCTTGCACCTCTTAAGCTAGCTTTCCTTTTTTGCTTTTGATCTTTCCCAAACAAAGTAAAGCAATTCTTTTTTATATTAAGTGGCTGCATGTAATGTGAAAGGGTTGTTAGTACTACTGAAGCCCACTGGCGATCATCACCTAACTCTGCAGTTCCTCGTGTTGTTATTTATTTTAGCTAATCGATATTTGCTGGTTACCTCTCAATGTCTCTTACCAGCTCTCCTAGATGAAATCATACTCAGCTGTTTCTGACAAACAAATTTGCACACTGCACACTAACTGTACCGTGGTCAAACATCATAAACTAAAGTAAGTCAGTGGCTGGGGAACACGTTTTTTTCTCCATATCAAATCAGTGCTAAATTGAGAGCTTATGTTGAAGTTTAAGTCTTCAGAACTGAGATGCCAGCGTTGCTCTGTTTGTGCTGAATCAGTAATGTCAGTAATCACTATATTCCTCGCTGAAAAGCAGCGTTTCACTGCCTTTATAGTTGAAGGTGTCAAGGCTGTTGTATCTCTGACCACGTCCAGCATCATCATGCAGTTGGGTATGGACAGAAGTGCGCAAACACAGTGCACTGACATTAGGACTGGATGTCGGGACCTGATAGGTACTTGATATCTATTTAAGGTACTGACGGAAATAACACAGCACCAAGTAGTATTGAAAATATAAACTATAGCTGCATTTGATTGCTTTTTTGTACACAGATCTAGAAAAGGATGAGTATTTTTATGGTTTTGCTCACAGCCAGTCATCTTCATATGAATGCCACATGTGATTTGCCTACTACAGCAGCTGCAAACCATACATTCTGTAGTGTTGAAGTCAAGCACACTGTATATGATGGAGTTGACAGTTCAGCATGCCCGGGTGCCACCAAAATGTTCAAAAGTATGCTTATACTACATGTAGTGTCTGATTACAAATAAATGCATAAAGACTATCTCAGGAAAAACTGGGAATACAACATGATAAAGCAACTCATCAAGCATCGAGTAAATGTATCAAATTAAGTATTCCATTTGTGTGTATCACTTTAAGCGTGCTGGTATTGGTACTGATATCGTAATCTTTTAAACGATACAGCATTTGCAGCGGAAAGATCAAAGAAAGTCAGCTAAAATAATTTCAGTGAAGTAGACAGCTGTTTATTTAGCACTTAGTTCACAGTTGGCTGTGTACACAGTTTTTCGGCATTATTCTGATGTATGAGGACTAATACTTGCATTTATGTATGAATTTCTGAGCATTTCTGAGTAGTTAAATATAAAAGAAACCACAAAAAACATTCTATCAAATGACCATATAATAGAATGAAATGTTGGACATGATTCAAATTGACTTCCACTCTGTGCTTGATAGGCAGCATTACATGTGCTGTTCCACATATACAGCAAATTATTTCTAATGAAGTCCTCGCTAATTGTGACTTATTGAGCCGTTTGTCCAAAACATTTCCCAAATGGAAATCAGTGCTAAACCAGACGGGTGTTTCTTTTTTTCTCAACAATGAATAATGCTGTTTTGAGGTTTACAAGAAGCAAAGGCGCGTAAGCCTGATCACTCAGTCACCATCATCTAATGGAATCTCCTTTTGTGATCAATGTAGTTCCTAACTGAGGGTCTAAACAACAACCTCATTCATTATATGGTCTTTGCTGTGCGAAAGAAAAGTCGATCCCGTGGGGAACAGTCTATGTGTTACTGTTGACTTGCTATATGGAGCTATATGTAAAAAATGACCAGGTCATCATCAGGTCCTGATTGAACTAATGGCATTATTACACTTTTAGACATAGCAATGGAATTTGTGAGTTAGTTTCTGACAGTGGATATTGAATTTGCTGTTGCTAGGCAACCAACAACAAAAAAAATGGATGTCTGCTTTTTGTTTGTTAAAGGGGATTTTTTTTTTCTTTATTACATCACTATTCACTAAATCTGAGCTGCCACAAATTGTTCTCTTTAAAGTTATGAACATCACAACAGTGGTCAGCTTTACCTGGTTAGTTATTAAGATTTCAGACTACATCACTGACAGCTAGCGGATACTGAACAGGGGTTGGAATATCTCAGCAAAACTTTTCATTTCAAAACATTTCATCTCTGTTTTTAACTATGTAGCTTCAAATCAGTGCATAGATTTTTATTTTTAGTATGTGGTACTGTAGCTTGTATGTGAAGTCTCAGCACGGGTTAGAATAGACAGCATTAATATTGGTATTGTTGTATTTTTTGCACTGGATGGTTACATGATTCACATCCAATGCCAACATGCAGCATCTGAAGAGTCTGATGGAATGAGACCTCGGCAACACTTCACATTCAGAAAATAAGTGTCACTTATGGATGACTTCTGTGTGAATAAGTCATAAGAGCAGCATAAGATGTCTAAAAGTCTAAAGGTTTGTTAAAATATCACAGAATTCATTTGACTCTTTTTTTTTCATTTACTTTTTTCATTAGTTTAAGAGAAAACGTATAGAATAGAATGCTTTTATTGTCATTGTTCACAGGATACAACGAAATTTGGGATTTTATATATTGAAGTAGTTCATGTTAAAATTACAAGTGTTTCCCCATATTTTATCAAGACACAACATTTGAAGCCGCCATGACTGTTCAATCCATAACATCAATTCTACAATGTTGCGTAATGCTGAAAAATGTCCAGCAAAGTTTGGATTTGACTTGTAATTGAATTTCATGTCAAATCATCATTATGTAGTGGAAAACTATGTATTTTAACCAGTGTACTTGTCTGATATTCCACAGGGGTTTTAAGTTTATTTAGCTTTATAAAGAAGGAAAATGTTCTCAACCTGTGAGGGAAGACACCAAAAATGACCAAAACTGGTGATAGACGGTTTCAAAGGATAACAATAATGTTTTACTGTCTTGTACTCCTTCAAAAAAGCATCTGTACAGTCATATGTGACTGTATGTGGGGGCGGTGGTGTGCGTGTGTCTTAACGTCTCTGTGTCTGGGGAGGTGACTCCTTCTGACTGGTTTTAAGATGAGAACCCTGAAAACTTAAAAAACCTGACCCTCTTTTTGTAGGCTTATGAGGTATGTGTGGAAAAGTAAACGGTCAGTGATAGAAGATGAAAGTATATTTTTTAGGGTGGATTTTTTACCTCAACTATATTTGATAATGAATGATGAGTTTTGCAGAAGTCTTGAGTTAAACTGTCCCTCAGTGGTGCTCTATAAGTCCCCCCCTGCATCTGGGAAACTAGATCACTTCTGGGGCCAACAGCCTGAAGACTCCAGTCCAAAGAAAGCCTTGTCTTGTTCCCTCCAAATATCTGATGTCATCCTTTACTGAGAACATGTATGTGATCTTCTGCAGCTGGAAGAGAGGCCCATATGCATTTTACATCATCCTTAGTTATTTTTGGGTCGGTGAGAAGCAGAGTTTACTGGACCATTCACAGTCTGACATCACACTGAAGTCCGGTTAAAACTGAGTTTTTCTTCCTGTGCTCCTGTCCACTGACAGCAACATGCTCAAAACACATCATGTCTTTTAAGTTTTTATGCCATGCCATATGACTGAACTGAGATGTCTGCATTTAATATTTTAACCTGATGTCAAAACTTTTGGTTTGGTTTAGTGCCAGTGTATATGGTTCATTACATAAACATAATGATCACTACTTAAGTAATTTTGCACATTTCTAAATGGTATTGCTAGTTTATCTACTTTCATTGTACTCAGCAACTTCTACTAAACCATCAAGTCTGATGTAAAGAGGATTGCTCATTCATCAAATGTGAGCCATGGCGACCCCAGTGAAGTTTTAATAAATGTTCAGAAAAGAGTCTTGCTGGAGAGTGCAAAGAAAGCAGATCATGTTATAATCATATTGGCTGCCATGTTGGTATGACCTGCCGGGGCGTTTTGTTCATTTTCCCATTTCTCAACTTCAGCATGACCACACAGCAAAACAAACAAACCTGAAAGCCTGCCCCAACAACTTCTCCCCTTTATTGGCAGCTGATACATGAACAAGAGGTTGTCTTGGCTGAAAAAAGCAACTGCTGAGGCGTTGTTGGACCTATAGACCTTTGTGACCAGTGGCGTGTCATCCCTCACTTTGTCATGTTTAACTAAAACCAATCCCCATTTAAAGCAGCATCCATCAGTGTTAGTTGAGAACAATGACAGATTGCCTTTCTGCAGCACTCAAAGCATCTGGATCCTTTCTCTACTCCCCCTCTTTTATTTATGGTAAACAGCCTGAATAACAGCTGGGCAATGGGAATTTACAAGTTAATCAATTGTTTGTTAGGAGCCACAGTGATGCCCCGTACCCAACCATCTGCAAGTTAATGTTCATTTACCATGCTAATTTTCCCATAGGCAACAGCATATCTATTGATTTTTTTTTTTTCTTGAGAGATGTATCCACACTTAGCGTTATGAAATGCTTAATATAGAAAATGACACCTACATTGAAAATGTGGGAGCGTTTAATTTAGTCTGTGAGGAATAAAATGTTAAGCCTTTGGCGTAACTGAATTCAACTGAAAAATTAATTCAGCTGGTGCCGACAAACTTGCCAAAACAAGCACAAAACTGTAACAGCAGTAACACTGTGTTCCATGCACGTTTTATCCCTCCTGGGTGATGTCCTGGAGGTCATATTAAGTTTCATCCACTGATGGTGTATCTCGGTAAGCACTGTTTATCCTGGACACTGTGCTTCCTGTTTAAGTGAAGTCGCCTTTGTCTCTCCTCCCAGGTATTTGTGCCTGTGGCAGGGTCTTGGTCTTTTGTTCCCTCCTGCTCCCCCTCTGCACCACAACAAAACCCCGCATGCACACAGGCAGGTCAGACTGGTCAGTCACAAGTATATTTCAACACACACTCAGCAGTCTACATGATTGACTTTTGCACAATGTCAGCACGTTCACATATTTTATCATCGAAAAAAGCTGTGAAAAACGTTGATTTTATTTGTGTTTGAGTACAGGCTAATTTTTACATTTTGGGATGTTAATTAGAAATTAGACACATTTGTCTTTTTGCTTATATTCTGTCAAATTGTTTTTGTAAGTCAAGCACAAAAATAAAAAAGCACAAACATAAGAAAAATGTGTCTATTCCCTTCGTTTGTGACCCACCCAGTACCAGAAATAGGGATAATTTATTTAGTGAGGAGGCAAAAATGAATCATAGCAATCATTAATCTGACAATAGAATGCTTAGAAAACTCAAATACTGAGTGGTGTAGCAAAATCTTCGAGAACATGTAGAAATTGGGAAATAGTTTTCTATTAAATCTACTTTATTTGGCCATGCTATCTTGGCAGCCTTGATCCAGTGTTAGGATAGGGCACCATTTACAACTGTGCTGTGAGCACTGGTATTCACCTTTTCCTATTTTCCGGCTGCAGCACAGAAACCACACGCTACTTTATTTATAATCCAACCAACCTCAGTGTGTAACTCTTGCCCCGTACTCTTGCTCGCATCACACAGTGAGGTCACTTCCCTCTGCACCTCCACCACTGCTCTTGCATTCCAACATGGCTCTAGGACAGCAGCCCAGCAAAGCTCTATACTCCTCAAATCACAAAGAGGCCCAGATCAGAGCCGAGCTGGACGTGAGCCAGGATCCAGGCCCTCACAGCCCAGGCAGCTGGGGGCAGCCTATAATAAGTGGGAGACAATGAGAACTAGCACACCTCCCACGCTTTGCATGTGGATGTCGATCCTGAATTGAAATTAAGTGGTTTCATAGGTTTTCCATAGACCACACTAATTATGAAAAGATATGATAATCACTGGTGGGTTTAGAGCATATATACATTAAGGGTATATGTTTAACATATGAGACCTTGAATATGTATTATGCTGCTCGTTATAGTTTTGAAAGTGCAAAGCTATAAAGGACAAAGATTTATACAGTACATATGAAGGATTAAATTGAAGCTTACTGGAGCTTTTGATTTTGCTGAAACTTTTAAAAGTGCAAAGACATGTTTTTTTGTCATGTCACTGCTAATGAATTCCTAGGCCAGCTTACTTTTTTTATGCGTTCCATACACTTTTTAAAATCCATATTTAAAGAGTTCACTGTAAAACCTGGGCAACTGAACATTTTTGCGTTTTCCAATCAAAAACATGTATGTACAATGTTTTTTCACATGGGAAACTAGACACATTAAAGGCCTTCTGTTTTAATGAATAATAATGAACAGTTCACCGTGATGTAGAAGGCGGTGGTGCTTTAATGGTCCCTTGTAGCCTCTTAAGCCTCTGGTGATAAATCTCACACAGGCTCACTCGTATAACTAAAACCCAAACCTCATTCAACTTCACATCCATCAGTATTTGGCTGAAAGCGATGACAAAGCACTTTCAATTACACCAGTAACTGACTCTGGAAACAGTTCATAGCAGGGTCCAGGCTTGAAGACTAGGGGAAAAACACAAGGGGGAGGGCAGAATGGCTGGTAGGGCATCCGTTTGACTCGTTCCCAAATAATAAAAAGGATGGTGTGACTCGGTGACACAAGGGATGCCGCCAGCATCGCGAACCCAAGGACAATTCACCTATTTTGTGTGCTGTCACCCCTGTAGTCTGATTTATGGTTGGGACATCCTTCCTATGACCCATTCGTCCATCAGCTCAGCACTATAAGGATACTCTGGTGATTAGAGGCTGAAGTATCAAAGCGTTCTCAGTCAGGGCCCTTGTCTAGTACCAGAGGGGTTTGTGCTTCTGAATGGGTACTGTGGCATTTGGGAGGGAGAGCGTTGCAGCAGCAGAGGAGTGCCATTCTTAACCCTGAGCACCAGAGGATAGAAGAGCTTTTTGAGAATCCATCAACTGTAAATGCTTCATTCTATAATGTTGCTGTTTTCTTTTCCATTTTTCATCCCAATTTGTAATTATATTACGTGGAGTGTGTGCTCTCTAAAAGTTAACATGGCAGTGTTTAATTGGAGTGATTTTACTCATAATTGCATGATCCTCTGTACCACTTTTGGCTCCCACTTTGTTTGAATAAGCAGGCTAATTTCCGCATCCATCCTCAAAATTAATCAGTATAGCATACTTAATATTGAAGTTCAAAAATGAAACAATTGAGAAAATGTAAATCGTCTTTTGAAGCCTTACCCATCAACAAAAACAGCAAACCCAAAAACGTTGCAGCTCTGGTGCGGGAGACATCTAATGCATCGGTAGTTAAGTGATGATCATTTTTCTCTCTTTTTAAACGCCTTTATTACATAAATAAAAACACAGTCTGATTCTCTAGAGGGCCTGATCTTTTAAAGCAGCTCTGACTCGAACCCCCCTGATGAAAGGCCCACACTAACATCAGGAGTCCAGAGCCTTTACTCTCTAACTTCAGGCAATTATGACACAGAGGAGATCTTTGCCTTCTGCACTCAAAAAGAAGAAGAAAAAAGGCATCCCTTTTTTCCAAGCTTAGTTGTAAAAATAAGCTTGCTCTCCTCAATTGCAGTCACCCCGTGCCCTTTGCAATAGCAGCAAGGATGTATCGGAACAAGCCATGGGGCAAAACAAATCACTTGTGATTTACAGAATTATAAAGATTTTAATAGCTGCAATGTTTCTCTCTCAGATTGGTCTTTATTTCCAGGAGTCAAAGTTTCCTGGGTGCCCCGGGCTTTTTAAAAGCAGTAATTGGCCAACAGAGAGACTTAGGATCTCCCTGAGTGATTGAGTGTATTTGTTGCTATGAACTTGAGGGTATCACTCTAAAGATCACAAGTCCAGGTTGTGAGAGCTTGCAACTTATCAAGCACAATTCAGTTTGCAGCCGTGGATGTCAGACTACTTTTCCATACAGTTTTGTTTAAAGTTTTAACCTTTCTGTGGAACTTGATGGATTTTTTTTTTCTTTTTCTTTTTTTGCTGATTAGTTATGTTTCCAAATAATTCAGCACAAGGGGCTGTGGTTTGTGAACTAAAGACAGCCTTGAATGAATGCAGAATAATTGTTTTGATGAAGGGCATGACTATTATTCTGGCATGAACACTGTAGAACACAAAGTGCATTGTCTTTTGAAGTCTAAGAGGAAATTATTTTTTATTTTACTTTTCGTTTTCACCTGGCAATGAATCAGCACACCAATTTTTACCATGAATATACGTTTCATATGATTTCATGCAGAGAAAGTAACAACAACACAAAAAAGCAAAGTTTTACAGGACCATTTACCATGAGCACAATGTAACTAACACCACTGTGCCTCACTATAAATAACTAATCAACCAGAATTACCACTCCAGAGAATAATAGTTAGAAATGTAATAACATGCGCTCACTGCTCTCACCTCTTCCAACAACATTTCTTCTTCTCTCGCCTATTTTTTTTTAGTCAGGCAGTAAACAGTTCAGAAATATCAGCATAATTAGCTCCCCTTTCTCAATACAAACTATCTACATCACGCTTACAATTAATGCAATATATTAAAATTGATTAACTTTCTCATTGTGTGGTAGACTTACATGTTGTTTGTATTTACACGTCTTGTGTTTTTATTACTAAATGTGTCAAATATATTTCTTTTGTGCTCTTTAGCACCACATTTAACTTCGCACATCTGCAGAACAACTCTCATAATGACGAAAGCATGTGCTTTCTAACTGTTAGAAAAACAAGCCTGGCAGTAGCTAAGCTATATTAAGGAAATCCACCCGGGAGGCATAATCGAGTTTGACTCTCTACCGGTGGTCTCCTTGTTAGTGTTGTGAGTGTCAGAACTGACAGTGCAGGTAGCTCAAATGCCACTTAAGGTTTTAGCTTCAGTGGCTTTTGGAAAGAAATGACCGTGACCTGTGTAGCTTGAGCCCACATCCCACACCCTTTCTGCCTGACAGCTGCTCAATGGCAAGTGTCTGCCAGCATGCCGAGGGGAACGCTGCCAAGCAGCCAGAGATAGAGATGATTACCACATCCCTCTCTCCCTCTCAGCCTGCTCACTGAAAACTGATACCTACTAACAAACTGCTGTCAACATGTTAGCGATGCAGAGAGAGTGAGTGCGATAGTATGTGCTGAGAGAGAAGAAAGGGAGAAAAAGAGATGTGTGGGAGAGTCAATGTGAGGAGTCCAAACAAGTTAGGATTAATGACATTGAAAGAGTTTTTTTTTTCCCACTATTTTCAGAGCTAACACTTTTGTGGCTGACTTGAAGAATGCAATCAACGCTGTAAGGAAAAGCCTGGTTAGGCAGCCCCTCACCTAGAGTGAGGATCAAATGATGAATGTCAGACAATGCAGTCACACGTTCACTAGTTTTCAGGCTACTGTAGCTCATCATGTAAAATTATGTATATCCATGTGCGGTCATGAGTGTGACTGTAACAAAGAATTTCTTACATTGAACTATTTTTGCTCGAACAATTACAATTTGCGAACAGTGAATGCTACATTGTCAAAAATTTCTGCTTTAAAGTTCTTACAGTATTGTGGAGATATGCAAATCGCTCCAGACCTTTACTCCAGTCACTTAAAACTTTTCCTTGGTTTTTTTTTTTCTTTTCCTGTCGGGCAAAGAATGAATGCAGTTCTTCCAAAGAAGAGTTATAAATGTCATTGTTTTTGAATAAATCCCCCACTGCGCCACTTTTAAGTGAAATAAAGGAAAAAATCACAGCTGACATATATTTTTCTAATTGTTGCAGAGGAGGGACAGGAAGCAGCATGGAGTAGCTTGAATTATCGGTAATTAGAATATCGTTGTGCTTAATTACAAAAGATTTTGATTGTCTGATTTTCAGCAGAAAGCCTATTTTAGCTACTGTCTTAATACACATTTGTTTTTGAAGATTGGGAATGACAATTATGATAATGCGCATCCCAGCATGAAATATTTTTGTCAAAGACAGGAAAACAGGAAATGTTAAGTAGACATAATGCATATGTAGATGCTTTGAAAAATGCTAATTAAAGACATTGTAACAATCTAGTTTGGATTTCTTCATAATTTGAAAATGAAGCTATTTTGTTCTAAGATTATTTTCAGGGCACCGCAGCTTTTTTGGAGAGTGGTGTTACAGGATACACACTGAGGATTAAAAAACCAAAAAGGATTTTTTTTTTTTTTATAATGTGTCATCTAAACCAGCCATTGTTCAGTTCTTCTTCTCTATCAGCATGTTTAAAATATTCAGAGTCAGGTATTCATTTTCCTTGCTTGAGGTAAACGTTTTCTGCTAATATGAATAATGTCATTTACTTTTAAAAAGGCAAAATGCTGCAGCCAGAGCATCATGTGGCTCAGCCTCGTTCTACAGTGGGGCTGTGCAGAGGTCGTGAATTACTTTTTATTTGTGTTTTTCAGTTATTAAATGGCACAAATAAAAAATACAAAAAAAACTGTCTACAGTAATTCACTATGGAACTTTGTTGAGCAACAAGATAAGTATTTCTCTAAAAATCAATTTTCGAGAAGAGACAATGGAAACAAACCTAAGTGCTAGTTTGAACCAACCCCATAAGGCTTCCAGGGAAACCACCAAGCCTAAGAAGCACTTTATTAGCCAGCAGGGGGGGGGTCAGGAGGACCAGCCCTATCATTGATTGAGGTTGGAGGATGCATCCACAGCTGCACTTTCTCTAAATTTCTAAGAGTAAATATGCACCTTTGAAGTGGGGGGTGCCTAGGAGCACTCCTCTGCACAGATTGTGTGGGTTTCTGTGGGGAGCTGTAGTTACGGGAAAGATCAATGGACAGGGCATTAGGGGGAAGAGTACACTATACTGTCCAGCCCTCCAGCCTACAGAACAACTCAGCAGCTCCAAGATGGCCAGTATTATTGAGCTCAAGGCAGTTTAATTCTCCATGCTGTTTCCTCAGACTGATAAATTTCAACCTTTTCCGGCTGCAAAATGTGTTGTAGAAAAAGATGAAATATACTATGAACTTTATATACAACTAGAGTTTGGTTCATGTTGCTCTGCTACCACTTTTTTTCTTGACATACATCAACTTCTGTTCTAGTCGTGATCTTAATAAAAACTGTGCAGGTTTAGAGAATAAATCCATTATAAAATTGTCCATGGCTGAATTTGTAACTACTGTAGCTTGGTCATTCTTCTAAGGTCATTTAGTTCCTATTTATATATGTAGTTGTGGTCGTTTCTGTATATATTTATTTATTGTAACCATATGGCTCTCTTAATTCAACAACCTGATGATGAACATGCTTCTTGTAAATTTTTAAGCTTTTTTTTTTTTAAAAAAAAAAAAAAAAAAAAAAAATCTAATAATATTTTTGACTGGAATAGTCCAGTCTGCATAATTACTGGCAGGAAAAGTCCTCTCTCCACTTTGTGAAAGCATGGAAAAACCCATATCCTGCTCAATGTGTGGCTGGATATGTGTACTTGTGGCAGGCTTTAAGTGCATTATACTTGTGCTGAACACACAGCTTCCATATTGTGGTTTGTAAAGACTATGGAAAAGCCTTTTGGGGTAGCCACACTTCCAGATGAGGCTAATCTGCTCGTGGTTTGTTCTGAGTGATAAATGAGCAAAGATCTTTAAGCCTCTTGTCTTGTACTTATGCTGTATAATATGTCTCAAACTCCGTGTTTATTGAATTCAAATTTTCATAATTTTATCAACAGTTCATCTTAATGAGTCTGAATTAAATTAATATACTACAGTAAATGCTGTCCTGTCGCTGACGAGGACCAGAGGACAACATGTATCATCTCCACAGAGTGTCAGAGTGTAGTGCCTCTATGCTCCCAGGTGTTGCCGGGGTTTGGCTCCATCAGGCTTGGAGATGCAGCCAGAGAGAGTTAGCATTTACAACCCCTGTCACACTCCACAAAACACTGTGTCACTCAAGCACAGCCTGTGTGGCAGCTCTGGCATTAATGGAGACGTTGACATCTTCCGACAGAGTGTTTATCTAATACTAATGCTAAGCAACCAGAGCCAGTCGCCCCCACACGGAGCCATCGAACCCTGCCGCAGACCTCGGTGTCTGGCAATCACACTAGTTTTCTCATTCATCCCTCAAGACTTATAGAATTCATAACAATAGCTTTGCTTCTGCTCTGTGTCATGTCTGTTTTTTATCATTCAGCCAGATATTTCTTACCACCATCAGACAGACCGGGCAGCCCAAGTGCTTCACAGGTGCTTAAGACAAATTTATGACGTATTGCAGGAAGCATCACCTGTGTATGCTCGCATGAATCTTCGGCTCAGGGCCTCAAACAAAAGTTGTTTACATATTTCTCCCGCAGTGTTATTCTCTCACATTTTTTCTTGCAGATTCTCTTCACTCCCCCCCTCACACAAACGCACAGACTGGCCTTTAGAGGGGATATTCATGCTTGTGTTGAAGAAACACTTTATGAAGACATCTTCTCTAAAGAATTTTTTTTTTTTTTGGAAAATCATTTATATACAAAAATGCACAGAAATACTATTTTGCAATACTATTTATTGTGAAATCTGTTAAAAATAAGTCAGGAAAGTACAAGTTTGAAACAAATTACAGTAAACGGTAGCCTCGTTGTTTTGAGACTAAACATGCTGTGCAGTATACAATGCACAAAAGGCCGCAAAAATTCTATATATTACTATATGTATCAGAGACTTATGATGGGTTCATGAAGTGTATGGAGCTATCTTTAGAGGATTGATTTCCCATACTGCCACGCAGTTGGCTGCATTTATATTCCATGCCTGTGGCTCTGTGACCCCTGGTTCTCCTTTGATGTGGCAGGCAGAAGCACAAACCAGGATGAGGCAGAGAGAGAGAAAGCTGAGGGATAGCAAAAGGTGAAATAGTGTACAATGGGAGGGGGGTAGAGATTTTTCTTGTGGTGCAGGCTTCTAGGAGGGATGAGAGGAAGGGATGAGAGAGTGTAAAAAGACTGGTATGAGTTTGCAGGGAGCAGCGCGAACCAATGAAGCCATCATCTGACAGATCTGTGAGAGTTTGCACTGAGGGCGGGTTGGTGGTGGGTGGGCAGAAAGGAAGCTAGTCCGAGGGAAAGGGATCGGGTGATGGTGGGGGGTTGGGAGAGGGCATGACGGTGGCGCGAGCTGATAGAGACGTCAGCGCCGCTTCAGTAATCTCACGACGGCTGGCTGCAGCGAGGGGCCATCGAGGGGCCCACGAGAGCAGAGGCATGATAGAGCAGACCACCCCGACAACACTAGCAGGGGGCCAGGCAGTATGGACAAATCAAAGCGGGAAGAAGTAATTTTTGAGAAATTACAGAAATCTCCATGGAAATTAGCATGAAACACTTTCTAATCTCTTGCTTTTCACCATGGACGATAGGGGTCAGTGCTTCAAGTTCTCCAGCCCTTGCTTTCTCTTTCTCTCTCGCCCCATCCCTAATTTCATTATTCCCTCTTGATTTTTTTTTTCTCTCCCTTCTGCTTTTTATGTATACTCATTTTACAGCCTGACACTCCGAAATAGCCCCTCCCTCCACTCATATTCTTCAACCATTCATTTGCTTGAACCCTTTTCATTGACCACAATTAAACGTTTAGATTTCAAAGGCAAATCAAGGGAGAGCCAAGCCATGCCCTCGGAGTGACACGGGATCAAGCTGTTGGGTGCTTTGGAGCCTCAGATGGGGTGAATCCCCAAAGATTTGTCCTCTGCACCCTTCCTTTCGTTCTTGTGGTGTCTGTCAGAGCTAGGAACTCTGTTCAAATGAATAGGAGGAGTGAGGCATCCCTAGTTGCGACCATGTGGTTATTGGTAATCAACAGCAGTACAATGACACCCTAAGCCATTATTCTTCTCATCACAATTGCTTTAGATTTCAACAGTATTGTAGATGTGCATTGTAGAATTTTAAATTGTTCTGTGGTTTTTGGGTCTTTTCATACTTTTGTTCAATTAGTTTTGATTTGATATGCATTGATCACTGTAAATTAGATCAATGAGAAGGGGTTTTATTGCTGTCAACTTTTTTCAATGGTGAACAAGACATGTTTTTATGGAGTATAGTAGCAACCTATTTTCATGTTTGAGCACAAGAAAAACATTAAGTCTAAGTCTTTACTTATTATTGTCATTGGTATTATTAGTATTATTATCATTGGTTTTAAAAAGAGGAAAATATATTATTATGGGGATATCTACCAAGTTTTTCTTCTATTTTACATCCATTGCAACATAGAGTGTTGTCCTCTTTCATGGTCGTGGTCATATCATCAAAGGTTGTACTAAACAGAGCCGCTCCTGCTTCACTGTACCACTTACACAGAGAGAAAGACTTTGTTTTTGTGCTACATGTAAATTGTTCCCCCAAACGAGTTATTTTCAAGGTCCGACAGAATATCAAACTTATTTGGGTAAAATAAAAAGGGGAAGATAGGGGATGACAGATAAAAAGAACTGTCGGAATAGTGTAGCATAACATCAACACACATCACAACCAGATAATAAATACATGAAATCGCCATTTGTCAAATTCAGTATAAAAGAGTTATTATGTTTTCAGATTAATTATTAGATAAATTATACATTTTAAAATGTTTTCCCATCCCAATGCCTCACTACTGGGAGACAGCAAAGGGAATGAGTTGCCAGAAAATTCAATCGATGCATATCCAAAAGAGACCAGGGTCTCTTGAAGCCTCAGTACAAGCAAGAGCCAATGAAAAAAAAATTAAATTGGGTCATCTTTCTGTCCTGTTGTACTACAATATAGAAAAATAATTGCATTCAGTCCCCTCAGTAACAATTTATCTGAAGTTAACTAAACTGGTTTTATAATTTATCAAGGATTTGCAGTTTTCATACAGTTGTTTAAATTCATTGATTCATACTTAGAAAAGCTAATTCTGGTTCTCTTGTGGTTGTCATCCTGACATGTTGGTGAATGATTTTCCTGAGCTTACAATGTCAAATCACATTCCCACATCTCTGCCTTATTAAATAAAGATGCACAAAAATTCAGCAATAGGTACAGTAGACAAGATAGAAATAATGGGCATTAAGTCTGCAAGTAAAATGGTGGCATTTGATTAGCATTACATTGTATGCTGATTCATGGGGAGTAGCTATAGCGTAACAGTGGTGGAGACTTAATTAGAGCACTTGCAGACTTGGCACATTGCAGTGACAAGCAGTAGAAATGCGTGTAAGATATAGAAACCTTTCTAACCTCTAGTTAAACCTTCTCTTCCGTTCTAACAGTTTGCCCTCTAATTAAGCTCCAGTGTTGGATTGTCTAGTTTTTTTGTAAACCATCCACACTCAATTTTGCTAATTGCCACCGTAGAAAATGGCAGTATTGTCCAAAATCCGAATCTATGGTATTGGCTAACATATGTCAAAAGAAGTCCTGGAAATGATGATGAAACTATAAATATATGGAAAATGTTATGAATGCACACAAGGAATGTGTATAGCTCGCAATAGATTTTGTCTTTAAAATGAGTACTGACAACCCTTATTTATAAACAAGATAGAAAATAAGTAGAAATTAGATGACATTTCTATGCAGAATCAGATGTTAAAATGTTTCCTGAAGTCCAATGCATTTTTTTCTTTTCTTTTTTGACAGATCTAAAAGTCATGGTGCAAATTGAATATGGTCTAATTTCTGTTAATGTCTTCTGAAGGAATATAACAAGGATACACAGATATAAAGCTTGAGACCTCATTTAACCTAGATGGTACAAACATTTGGCAGGGCCTGAGTGTACCTGCTCCTGGTTGCGGTTCTGCCAGTAATAGATAGATGGCACTGCATCCAAGGTAGAGCAAAGGGCCAGAGACTTCTCTCTACCATCTTTCAGGGTCTTACTCTCATTATCCATCCGAAAATTAACCTGTCAATTTATCAATCAACACCATCTTGAGTTTTCTGCCTCCTGTTTGGCGACTAGCATTGCAACGACGCCGACGCACAGATAACCAGGAGGTATGTGTTTGTTAGTGTAGTGAATGAGTGCATTATCACTTAAATGACTGCTATGAATCACAATTGCTGCCAGGCTGTTGATAAGACGTAAATACACAAGCAATTTGATTTTAAAGTATATATCTGTTTATGTATTCTTTTATGTGTCAAGAAAATAAGGTCAGGGTCAGGCGGACAGTATTTTGGCTTTGTTGCACACCGTTTCCTATAACAGTCCCATATACTGTGAGGCAAGGTTGTATTGTCAAGACTGAAATGTCCAGTTTACCACCATTTCCACCACGCTGAAAAGGAAGATGTTTGGAATGAATTACAAGCTTGTATTTAATTTAAGAATTGTCAATATACACAGTTTATTGCAGTGTAATTCTTTCATACCCACAAGAAAGACCTGAATAGAAAATCTAAATCTAAACAGAATGGTATCCATGAAATAGATGACACTATTATAAGCCCACTAATAATAACAATAATAGTTATAATTATGATACTACTAATAATAAATACATTAATTTATTACACAATTATTGTATTATTATAACAGAACAGTCACTGTTTGATTATTTTTATTAGCAGAATCAATACAAGCAGTGTGGTCATAATTATGGCCACTTTGGCCTTTAATTTATTATTTGAAGAACATCACTGATTTTTTCATGTTCTGAATGTCCAATCCATATTTTATTAGTAATTTACAAAAACAACAGCATTTATTTTGCGATGATTTAAAGAAATAATTGCAATAATTGCAAGTGTAAATATCAATATTATTATTTAAAAGTGTTTCAAGGACATTGCACACATTGGCTAATTCTTCTCTATTGACGTTGGAGTTAATGTTACATCTGCTCTTAGAAATATCTAAAAGACAGGCGGATTGAAATTTGTGTTTGCATGCTCAGCATGCTACAGAGTAATAATAAGCACTGGGACATGTCTTTATCTCTAAATGGGTTATAATGTGATAAGCTAAACTAGACCCTCAAAAATCCCTACCAAGTGCAACCACGGGTGGGGGACCTCAATTGCTTCAGTTCATTCTTCTTTTTTCCTGGTATTCTCTTCTTCTCTGTTCAGGTTATTAGCCGCTACATGACTGGCTCACCCGAAAATGGAGTGACACGAACAGAACCAGATAGGGGTTGTGAATAGCGGGAGGGACATTTCTTTTTTCAATTGTTGTTATTTGCAAATGGCCTTATTGTGTAGAGGTGTTGGAGAGGAGGGGGCGCTAGTGAGGAAAAATGGCGAAGAGTATTTTAAAACGCTGACAAAAAGACGAGAAAAAAAGGAACACAACATCTGGTAATTTGTTTCAGCAAGCTTAGCCTAATGATGTAAGCAGATTACTTTCCAACAGAGTGGGAAAGGGGCATAGGGAGCCTTTCTTTGTTTTTTCTTCTTTTTTGTGCCCCTTATGGGTCTTCCCGATTAAGATCGAGACAGAAGCCACTGCCATATACACAGTTAGTTCATATTTTTTGACTGTATGTATGTTCTTCCATGCCATTCGATAATTGAAATACTTAAGAAGTGGATTTTGATCAGATTAGAAATTTTCTTGGCACACAGTAGGGGCTAGGGGCTTGTTTTGCAGGGTATTTTAACGCCTTAAAAGGGGAACCTCGCTGACTATCTGAGGTGGGATGTAAGCCACTCGATGCTGTGGGTGCCCCTGGCCCGATTTGCTCCCTCTCCTCAGAGAGCAGAGATCAGTGGTATGCCCAGATTGAAAGGGAGGGCAGGAACCCGGTGTGATGAAGGACACTGGCTCCCTGTCAATGTGTGGAGGAGACTGGAGGATGAAACACACCATTAAGACCAATTTAGAGTGTTGCTCTAAATTTCAGCAGGACTGATCGATCCTGACAGGAGGGCATCGTACCGCCTGCCAGATCACTTAAACCACTGCCCCTTGTCTCACGTTGCTTAATGTCATGTCATTGGCTATCATTCCCAGTCGAACAGTGAGCTGCTGGATTTCGTTTCAATTACTACTTGTAGGATTACCTTTTATTTTTACACATCAGTAATCAATGAGGATTTTGATAATAATGTCATAATGCAATCTCAGTATTGCATTCTTTTCTTTTTTTCTCTATTCTTAATCCAAAGTGAAATCCTCTGAGACTAGCTGTCCTGTTGGTTTATTGATTTTTTTGCCGTGCTCTGTGAGCATTGGACAGAAACTTGAGAACAAGGTAGAGAAAACAGGCCATACCTTACCCAAGGGCTTAACCATCATACAGGTAGTTTACATGATAATAACAATAACAGATAATAATACAGTTTATTTTCGTACATAAATGCAGCTCAAAGTGCTTTATAGAAGTAAAAAAAAAGGCAGATATCTCAAAATATGACAAAATGATAATAAAAAAAGCTAAAACAATTTATTAAACAGGCTCCGTAACAAAGGAGGAATAAAAATCTGTTAAGATCAATGATAAAACCTAATACAAATTAGACAACAGAGGAAACGCAGTGAGAAAATGCATTTCTTCGTTATTTATCAGTCTTAATTCCCATACCAGTTGTAGTGTATTATTTGCTATGTACACATTTAAGCAAATATGTTCTGTTGTATGTAAATCAGGGATATAGATTGTGTATGTTGTGATATGCAGAGTCCCAGCATACGCTGTATATTATTATTGCAGTGCTTCTATCTGCAGGCGCTGACATTTTATATGCCATCTGTTTATTAGTTGGGATGTTCATTGAGGCAGCTCAGGTTAAGTATCTTGCTCAGTGTCTGACTGGAGATATTGAACCTGCAGCCCTCTTGTACCAAGTTCAGTTCCCTAACCACAACCATTTTGCCCCTTTTGAAGGATGAGGTCTCAGGAAGAGTGGTGCTATGTATACCACACAGACAGTGATCTATTCTGTGTCTGATATCATGTTGCTCCATGTCACTGACTGATGTTACCTGCATCCCCCCGTGATGATTAGATCCATGACTGTGCCTACTGTTCCCTTATAAAATCAGTTCCTTTCTTTTAACCCACAAGATGCCAAGTCCTCTATCACAGAGAAAAGAGTGCGCAAGTGAATGAGTGAGGGAGAAAGACCAAGTGAAGTTATTTTAAAGGATGATATTGCTTCAATGTGTGCTGTCACTCCATCCTTGACAAATGTTCTTCATCTAAGCTGGTGACATGCCCCACTGTATAAATGGGTTATGAGCTAGAATATAACTTATGTAAGTCACAATGCTTCGAGACATCTGCTAAGCACATTCATATGTAATGAAACATAATGTAATAAAAATGAAGGTTGCAACATAAGATTTATCTCCCATTATAAGCATCCTTGCTCTGCTTTATTGCAACCTTCCGACTGAGCCCCGACAACACAAGGAATTTTGAAAATGAAGAGTTGCCTTGAGCCGTAACATTTTTATTCGCGCCATCAATGGTCTGCACACTTTGAATATCGTTTTGATGACTGTTTGCAAAAGCAGTTTCTACATATGTAAATACAGTGTTTCTCCAATATATTTATATTATTTTTTTATTAGCACTGTAAATGTTGAGTTTTCTGCCTTTCAATTTAGGTTCCAATCTGTAAATGGTGAAGTATTTTAAAATTTACTGAACAGGGAAATATTTTACTAATCTAAACTAAACTTTAATCAATTTAAAACAAACTAAAAAACTACTAATCAAGTGGGGTTTTTTCTACAGATATTCAGATATTGAGCCTGAAATGAGATTTGGTCCATGATGAGGGAAGTGAACTACTAGCCTATTGTACCTTTAATGATTTGCCTGGTGTGTATCTTCAGGGGCTGTCTGTGCCACCAGCTGAGGCGTTAATACAAATATAGCAGATAATTTGTGAACTAACCTGTTTTTAAGTGGCTTTCTCCAAACGTGTGACAGGCAGGTGGGGAAACATGGCAGAAGTAATTAGGTATTTGCTGTTACAGGACCGTCCTGAGAATTCAGATTTTTCTGGTAACACAACTTTAGAATCAGCAGATTATGATGTTGGTGTATTTCTTTTTCTTTGTGGGATTTATTTATTTATTTATAATCCATCTATGCACCCATCAGTCCCATACAATTGTTATAAAATTAAGACAACAAGTAATTCTACAAAAAGAACATCTTGTTAAATAATCTCATTAGCTTTAGCTGTTTTCTTTTAAAAAGAAATAGTAGGGCAATTGATAAAGTCTAAGCTCCACCTTCACCGCCTCTCCATTTTGTAATCACAGGCAGTTTGGCAGCACAACGTAATTAGTTTGCACGCCAGATTTCCCATGAGTCCCAACCCAGCTCAAAGCCAATCCCTTCCTCATCAGCAGCCCAGAGACTAAACACCTACTTTATCTGGTTCCCCCAAGGCTGTCCATCCATGGGGAGTCAGGGTGCCCTCAAAAACATTGCCAATGAGGGCTCCAATGCCTCAGGCTGATATGGGTGAAACTTCAGATGGCAGATGGCACAGGGAAGGGAAAAGACCATATCTTTAAGGTAGAACTGCCAAACAAAAGTGGAACATCGTATCCTAGAGCCTTACGTCCCAGGGCTGAGATTAAAGCATGAAATATATGTTCAGAGGAGCCACAAATGTCTTCATTTCAAAAACTGTAAGTGATCAAAGTGTCTGATGTGCGGAGGCATGCTGCAGGGTATTTTTATGTTTTTACCAGTTGACAGTAACTGAGGAAATGTTTCACAGCTTGTTCAAATGTCATCACTGATAAACAGGACTGCTGAAGTTGAGTGTCATTTATTACAACAGCTATCTGTTGTAGAATAAGGTAGTGCAGTGCTGCATGCGCTTTGCCTTTTTATCATATGTACATCAATATCATGGCATGATCTCTACATCTTACACATTTTTATGTCTGAGTACTGCATTTGAAAGAAATCTTGAAGGCCAGTCTTTACACTCTATCTTATCCAGTTTACTCATTTCTTTGCAAGTCTTTGTAGATGAACACCCATCTGAATTACCTCTGTCAGTCAACAGCAAGAAGTGATCGGGCAGTTTTTAATACCACTAGGCCCATCTGGGAGAAGGACCCTTTTCATTCGACATACTTGGCTGCTTGTCGCCTCACCATAATGGGCACGTTGAACGAGCTCTGAAGCAATAGCCAATTAAATGCCTTGAAGGGGATGCCTCGAGGCCCTGCATGAAAGGCTTCAGGTGTGAAATGCTTGTTTTTCAAGAGTGCTGCAAATGTTGGCTGCTTTCAAGTTTGCTATTGCCCTGCTGGCTTCCCCTTCCAGCCCACCCCAGCAGCCCTTCTCATGTGGAGGAGGGTAGAGGGTAGAGGTGATGGGCAAGAGAAGACCACTTAAGTACAATTTTCTATTCAGCGTTCCAAACCTGTGCACTCATGTTTTTCACCGCTGCCTCGTAACAGCGAACAGAGTTTCAGATGATGCAGACAATAGCTTTTTAGCGCACAATGGAAAGAAGAGGAGAAGCTGAAGGGCAGACAGGGGGAAATATGGATGAGACAGAAAGTCTGTGCGTGAGTCCAAACCAGAGGCTGCGGTGGTTGGGTGATGGCGGGGTTGGCTGGGAGGGGGCTTAAAAGGAGATGGATTGTTTGCTAATTGTGGTCATTTCTGACCAGAACATGACAGGTTCAATGACTACTTTAATGCGCTATTGAATACAACAGAAACTTGAAATGCAATTGTGAGAGAAGCCTCTGTTTTAGAGGTTTGTTTTCAGCCCCTCCACGGGAGGGAAGAATGTTACTGCCTTGAATAGGCTCCCTTGTCTCTGCGCAATAAATGGTTATTAGCGCCAACATTTTCATCTGAAGTGTTACATCCAGCCTGGAATGAGGTATTTAAGCAAACTGCAGTATTTCTACTCTTAGATTCTCACATTTGCTCTTCTCACAACATAGAAGTTGAGAAACAGTCTTAGATCATTGAGGAGTAACATTAAAAGATGCCTTCGGGGACTGAGAGGGAATAAATCCAGAGGATATTAATCTTATTAGGATCATACATCACTATGGTGTCAGGTGAAGAGACAAATGAATGGGCGCCTGTTTATCTGAGCTAAGCTATGTGGTTTACCAAGCCATCGCTCAGGGCACATATTGCCACTAATAAATTGGTTAAGTCTGAGCAGAGTGATTCTAATGAAGTTAAGGGACTGGCTTGTCTATGCTCTCACCACTACGGCCAGCCATTCTCGCATCCCCCTTTTTATCTGTCCAGATTGGGAGAGCCCTTTCGATAAGATGAAGAGAGGAGAAATCAAAATAAATGGAGTCCATTAGAAGCAGCAATGCATCAACTGCTTGATAAAGTGATTAATAAACAGGTTGGGATTGTGATTGATTAAAGCATTTAATCAAACTGTTAAAAAGGGCCATTGGCGATGGTGCATAAATGCCCTGCATGGTTTAAATATGTAAAATGCTATGTAACCATTATTTTTTTCTCTCTTTAAAATTGCAAACCTATGCTGATCTGAAACATCTAAAATTCAAAATCATGGGTTTTAGATTAAAAAAGAGAGAAAAAAAACATGCTTCCACATTTTTTACATAATCACAAGTGTGCCCTGATATGTAGACGTTGTGACTGTCAAATCTTGGCACATTTTTTCCCATTTAAACAAAAGAGAAGTGATTGACTTGAGTGGAAATGTGGACTCATTAAAGATGTTTTAAATATTCCCAAATACACCTCCATTAGACTTCCAAACACTTAGTAATCAATGACTAAAATCTCTTGCAAATTCTAAGGTGGTGGATGAGTGGGCAGTGACAGGCTGGTACAATGTCTGTGAGACTTAAATGTCATTCAAATTCACTAATGCAAAGGGAAATACATAGAGCAGATTGACACATCATGCTCGGTAAAGTTCAAACTTGATGTATAGCACATTAAGATAGGAAATTACAGATGTTGTAATTATCAGCAATGAGTAACCTCATGTGCTAAAGGCTGTTGGGTTAAAGTACTTGTACTTTGCTTTTAAGATGTGTAGCGCAAGAAAAGATTGGCATGTATTTGCAAATGGCATGCTTTTATTGAAATGAATGGGGTAAATTGGGAGAAAGTAATGTTAAGAATAATTTCCACAGTCAAAAGAAATTCATGATGTCCATTCACCTTCATGAGGTACAGAGTTAGTAAGAGGGTGTGTTTATTCTGCTAGTCATTTTCATCGTCGGAATATAATCAGTTCACATTTACTACATAAATTCACATGAATGCACTCGTTCTGACCAAAGCTGGCATTATACGTTAATAAAAAACTGAGAAAACACAAATATTCTGAACAATTGTGTAACAATTTATTTATTAATAGACCTCAAAACTTGATGTACTAGGTTTCATCTTTGAGGCTTGTCTGAGCTTTCTCAATAATGGCCTACATGTATAAGAACAATGTGAAAGAGAGTTAAATACTAACACGTCTATAGTTAGAGTGTATTGTAGGAGACAGCCTAGAGGCTCAGTAGCTGATGGAAATCATGCACAGTTATATGGGTTTGAAAGCAGTTCAAAAAAAAGCTGCCACTTGTCATTGACTCTCACTGTCTCGTCCGTGTAAAAGAAAAATCAAGTAACTAGTAGATTTTTCTTTAAGTTTTGTACTTAAACTGTGAGGTACTTGTGATTTACCTGAATATTTACAGTTTGTGCCAATGTATACTTAGTCTTAGTCAACCAATTTTTCTGGGACACAGATAGTGGCTACACTCAGTCAGTCATGTTCAGACATTTGCATTTTTTGTCTACTGATTTAGAGTTATAGGTACATGTTGGGCAGGAAATCCAAAGTGTAGGATCATTCCAAACGATAAAGGATGACCCAAAGAAAGTGAGACTTTCCTTGCTGGTTTTTCTGATGCACTCAGAATCATTACCAGTTTTTGCAAGTATCGTTACGACTTGCACTGTGTGCGTTTGTAAAAAAAAAAAAAAAGATTTTAAAGGCTCATAATAAGTTGTTGTGTTGGTGTTACAAGTTCATAAGTTGTGCGATGTTTTGAAATAAATCAACAAAATGTTCAGTCTGCTTGCTGGTTGTTAAGACACATTCAGCGTCATTACCACTTCTGCTGGTGTCTTTAACAGGTGGCTCACTTTGTGTGTGCGCTTGTAAAATGAATATTCTAACGGCCTATTATTATTATTATTAGGGCTTAATATTTCTCTGTAATGTAGCAGTTTTATCGACGTTTCTTGTAACATCATTTCTCAGCCCTGTAACTCAAACCAATTTCTGATGCCCCCAAAAAGTACATATTTAAATGATTAAATTAATCGCAATCATTAATCATAAATGTGAGACGACTCGTCAGCTAATGGCTTGAAGGAACAACTGCTCGTCAAATGGGAAAATCAAATGCCTAGGGAAGCCTTAACTTCTACTCCACTACGTTTTACAGGGAAATGCTGTACTTTTACTTTTTATTACTACATTTATCTCATTCATCTTACTGGCTACTTTACAGATTAAGGTTTTATATGGCAACTACAAATTGACCTTATAAATATGCTTTACATAAAACCTACTGTAGTATTGAAATACCGCAAATTAGCTCTGCTTACAAGAACTCTACTTACTACTCACTATTGAAATAGTGCATGTTAATGTTTCAGGAATAATAATCTAGTTGTTCAGTATTCCAAAATAAAATAATGTGGGGGCCATTCTTCTTCCACAATAAGCAATTTTATTTTTGTTAGCTGACGAATGTTTTGCTCACTGTAGTTAACAATGTATTTAAGTAACAGTTTAAATGCAAGACTTTAACAAGTGTTATTGCTACTTAAGAAAAGAGTCTAAATACTTTGTCCACCGCTGAGTACCAGTGCATTTCCTCTTTCTTTACTGTACTATACCAAGCCAACAGTTTCACTGAAAGGAAAGAGCCAGTTCTGCCAGTAGGCATTTTGGAAGTCAACTGACTGCTATAGTTAAGCCACCATTGTTGAACCAGCATTCCCATATCTGTGTTAACCTGAAGCATTTCTCAAAGAGGCACATGCCAGACATGCAAAACACCCACAATGCAATGTTTTGTTCAAATGATTGCATATGTTTCTTTATCCTTTATCTTAAAATGGCAAGATACATTAATAATAGACTTTAATTTGTGTTTTTACAGTAATAATCATTTGACACTCAGTTGAAATTAAAAGATACAGTGCATGCTATTTAATCTGAAGTCTACAAATGAATAGAAGTCAAATGAATGACACATGAATGACTTGTTAATTATGCAAATGGAGTGCTGCAGGAACCTGGTAAGTTGCGGGAACTCTGTCATCTAAAAGGGTATGGTGAGTGTGATAATGTAGCAGCTTGGCACGGCTCTCTTGATGTAATGACAGGTCAATTTGACTGGCTTTATGCTTTGCACCCTGGTTCTTTTCTCTGGCTCTGGTGTGGCTACCCCAGCAGCTTCCCCCACCCTCCCTTTCTCGTGTCCCTTGGACTTTGATTTCTCCTTTGTTCTATTGGCTCCTCTACTGACACTTCCCAAGAATAAGAGATGCCACACAACCATGACCCTTTCACACCACACTGATGACCTCTGTCTCCTCCATGCATGACCTCTCACCTAGAAGCTGACAGCTTGATTAATTGAAGAATGTTATGATTTATGAGTATCTTCTCAGCGTGATTAACAAGGCAACAGGTGGCACAACTAAACAGCTAGCAAGAACATTTCTTAAAACGGGGAAAACAATGGAGGATTATATTTAGAAGCCATGTTTTGTCCAATGGTGACTGTCAATTTGGTAAAGCCATATATCATTTTGACTTTTTTGTCTACCGCTGCAGTTAGGATATCTTCACAGAAAGGTTTCTTTTGTGTCTAACTTGTCAGTTCATTCAGACGCACAGGAAGATGTCACATCCCAACAATGTGGTTTAGTAAAAAGCTTACCCAGTGTTCTGATTATCAACTCACCCCATTTTTGGTCCAAGTTTTCTCTGCCCTATAAAGAGTGAAAGCCTGAAAACCCAGCAAAAGACAGTAGGTTCAGATATATTTCTTTAATACAAAGATTTTTTCCAACTTGAAGTCTATGCTGTACCTATGAGTGGCTCTTACTGCATGTGATTACTGATGACAGTGTGTTAATGCTTGACTCTGCACAGCAACGAGTGTCATTTAGAGAGCAGCATGTAAGAGGAAACAGTGTCACTCGTGACACCGGGCCACGTCCAATTGTCTACCCAAAGCTTTGCGAGTTAACTCACCTGACAGCTTCCTAGATAAGTCTGTCTTTTAGTTGAGACACTTAACTGCATAATGGAAGTTGGTGGTCCAACTCAGGTGACAAGGGGACGGGGGCGTTGAAGAGGTCATATGAGACCTTCTCATCGACTAAGTCAGTCACAGAGAAGGACTATAGAGCGGGATAGCAGTCTCTTGACACTGTCACCAGCAGACTGTCCAGCTGAGCAAAAGCGCATGGTAAGATGTGGCCTTTTCTTTTGACATGGATTTGTTCTGACCTTAGCTTCAGGCTGTGACAACTGATGGATGATTGATGGTGCTGTTTCAGCAGTGTCACTGGAAAAGGCAGGCACCTTGGAGAAAGATTTCCCCTGACCCACAACAGCCCAGCTCTAACTTGTGTAGGACAACAAAGTATAGTCAACAACCATTAGTGCCTTGCCCATCTATTGCCCAAAACATTGTTTTTTTTCCCCCATTAACAGTATCAAAGTAAACTGAAACAGTGACTGTTTTCCATTTCCAAATTCGGTTTACTTTCTTTGTGCTTTTTGCTGTTATGTTCCCAAACATTATAGTAAGATTCAGATAAGTTATACACTTGTAACACTAGAAAAATACCTGCACCATGTGAAGTAGCTGTGGTTGACAGGGAAAAAAATGTTGGGTTGTTGTGTTTACAATGAATTGCCATCAAAGAAAAATTAATTATCTGAGAGTCAACAAAGGTTAATTTTGGTCAGAAACCTTTCGATCCGGAGGAGCTGACCCCAGCAGTACTGTGTGCCTAGCAGAGGTGACACATGCAATGACCTGTGACATGGGCAGTGACAGCAGAGCAAACTGGGCTGTGCTCCCCAGCCTCATTGCGCCATGAGAGCTTTGAGGGCTCCCAGCTGAGAGGAGCAGGTTAAAGCACAGTGCTGCTCTCATGTCACCACCCCAGTCCATGATCAGTGGCTCCATCCCTGACAAACACTCTTCAGTCCTGCCACCCACCTCTGTTGTCTCCTAGAGACAGTGCTGCCCACCGCTGGTTGCCCCATATGTTTGGGCTGCACACAAGGTGGTTTCTCGGATACTGTGGTTGCTAATTATAAATTTAATTTGCATTTTAATTAGAATGGTGGAAAATTAAAGCCTGCCAGCTGGAGAATTTCAAAACGCTTTCCCTCCCTCCTTTTTCACTCTCCCTCTTCTCCCTTAGTTTAGAATGAGTGTGACTCTGTCCTGTGTTCGTTTGCACAGCAGTAGCACCAGCACCTTCTCAGAATGGGACAGTGTCACCTCTGAGCACTTCCTTATTTAGAGAACTGTTTGCCTCTAAGTCTCTATATGTGTGGTGGAAATTCCCATGTTCACCTACCACATCTATCCTATTGAAATAATTCATGGCTCATTTGACACCTCGCATGATTTAGTTAAGCTCATAAAACTCATTGGTATTTTATGGGAATTCTAATAAGTTATTGAATGTCTTCGTCTTCGGTTTGATTAGTAAAACAAGGTCCAAATCCCTGTCATGGTTCTCAATTGATGTGCTTTACACATGTTGGGAAGTAAGCGATCTGCATGTGTGGGCCGGTAATATCATTCAGTTTTGGTTATTATTTTCCAATCTCCATAATTCGTCCCGTTCCCCATGTTGTTCCACCATGGTCATTCTCATTCCCTCTTTCACCTCCCACGGGTGTCCTTGCTCAATAATTGTCATTAATTGATTGACAGCTCTGATAGACCCAACTAACCCCAGTTCTGCACTCATGTCTATGTTTTAAATGAGAGCTTGTACATCCACTGACCTTGTCTGCCCATCAGCTGTCAGCGAATGTGAAGCCAATCCAGAGAATGTCTCACCTTCGCAAAGTAGACTGTCCTAAATGATTGTAATTGGTTTGTGAAACTATCTTGTGTTGCACTGCACTGTGCATGGCAAAAGCTAGTTAAAGTTTTGTTTAAACTCCTTGTGTTGAATATGTAACTAAAGCACGCGTTTATCATCATGATCCCAGTTATATCTCTCTCTCTTTCAATCCAATTTTTGTTACACTTTTGACCAGGTTGTGTTTTCATGTGCCTGAGGAAATGTAACCCAAGACTGTGCCATGAAATGTTACAGAATTCAAAGATGTGCTTTGAATCCTGGAAACCTATCACAGCATGGTGTCCTCTCATCTTGTAATTTCACTAAATTCACGTCAAATTATGTAAATAAGGATGTAGTTACTTTCAACTTAAAAAGGCAAGCCCTGTTTTCTTTTGATAAAAATCCAAAAAATGGCAACGAGCAAGCAAGTTGTGTGTATTAAAGTCACCTAACTGAATATTATTACCAGATTCCTGCTTGTGATTAATGTTTTTTTTCTTGTGGCATTTGGCTTTAGGAATTAAAGGGCTATGCGTTTTCTGTTAACATCAACATAAACAGTTTTCAGGAGACAGCTTCACCTTTTTGTGACAGCTGAGCCACTGTTAATATAGGCTCTATATTTTTTTTTCTCTGCAATAATCCATGCATGTACTGTGTCCTGGGCACATGTAATGTCTGACATTCTTCCAGGTTGTTTTGGTTTGGGAGGCTGCCAGCCCCAGTTTTGCACCTCTTTGCAGGCCCAGTTTGATGTGGTGTGAATAACATTCAGACATACACACACGCCCTCATTAGCATTCATTCAGGGTAGCAATGCAGGACACCCTCATTGCTCTGAGGGTGGCATTTGGCAAGGGCCAAATACACCTGGCAAAAAGTCTCCATCTTTCTCCAGCCCATCATGTTCATCACATTTAGTTTTCCATCATGCACACAAAAGCAGTCTTTGTTTTATCCAAAATATCTTTCATAGCTGGTGATAATTTGACATAGAGAGAACACATTTATTTATATTATACTGTCGTAAGCAACAATTGCAATCTTAATGCTGTCAAATTGCATCTAAATGCCACAGACAATACAATTCATATCAAAGTCTTTGATGTGATGCAGTGGGCAAAATGTCTCTAAAGCTGTGATTACACTGCTGATTAAATTAAAAAAATGAAAGCACAAGAGAACAGTCCATTCAGTGACCCTCAGAAGTCTGGCATGCAGCAGTTTCTCCCTCTAAGGCATGGATCCATCAGCCTTAGTCTGGAGCAACAGTGGCTATGTGAAAAAGGCTTGGCAAGAGGAAGGCACGCATTCTCCAGATCTGAATCTGTGGACTGCTGTGTCTGTTACTCTGTATAACAATCCCTCTGTCTCGCCGTGGAAGACATATCCATTCTGCTACTTGATCTTTAGAGTTGTTGTTCAGATATGTTATAGAACCACTGATAGAAAAAAACTCACTGTTGATACTTTTACTTAGTTACTTAACTTACTTTTCTAAACACGTATAGAAATCTAGTGAATAATATTCCTTTAGCTGAAAAAAATGTCTCGACAGCTGGCTACTGAAGACCCCTTTTAGCTTTATCTTTGTCAATTGTCAAATATTTGAGTGTATGAAGTGGTGTGATGAGGTGCAGAGACAGATATTTGAAGGGATTTTAACTCATTTGAGCAATTACATGCTTAACTGGCCCAAGATAATCTGTCATCCAAAGCTTCTGTCTCGGGCTCTCCCTCTCTTTTCCGATCCTCCACTCTCTCATACCCTCCTACGTGGCACAAGAGAAGCTCAGAATAGTGGGATTTAGAGCACAAAAGCTTACCCTGAATGGAATGAAGGCCTCGGAGAAATTAATTGCTTCTAACAAACAGCATGACTGCTAGCATGTTTTGTGTCCCATTCTTATCAGCCTCCTGAGGTAGAGGGGCGGGCGACAGGTCTGGAAAGGGTGAACCTACAAACGAGGGAACAAGGCTATAGGAATTTGCACTTACATTATTTAATGTTATTCAAGGATAGATGTCAGCAAAGGCTCGATGCTGTGTGGAGTGCAAAATGTCCTCAGTTGTTACATCTGGAAGTTGCGTTAAATTTTAGATCAGGGAGGCAACACAAGTGATCAATACAGACTGTTGATACATGAGTACATGCTGCTAAATATGCACTATATTTAAATGCACATGCAGTGTGCCTACGATCACAAAGAGGCCTGAGCGTTGCTATATGTTAAGACTGCACGAATTTCTCTCTCCTAACTAAGTTTAAACTTTCATTTTATCCACTCCGTCTGGACGAAAACTTTGGTTCAAGGTCCGATGTTGAAAAATCATTGCTTTCCTTTCATCGGAAAAGAGTATATTTGTGGGAATGAAGAGAATTTTCCTCCTAAATCTGAAGCACTGTTGATATCTTAATACCTTTCTCTTTTTAAAACAGCCATAAACAGCCTGTAAATCATGTATTTCCCCATGAATTGGAAAAAAATATATCTGTAGCACTTAATTAACTGTATAGATTTGGAGTGCATTCAGGGAAGCATTAGCTAAGGCAGTTATGGGATTTACTTTTGTGAGGGTGTGTGGCATATTTGCCCCAGTTCTGTTCCCTGCTTGCTCCCTCTCCCACATGTCACCATTCTGTCTACCACCACCAGCGTGGCATCTATCATCCACCACAGACGCCGCGGCACCCCACAAAAGGAAGCTGGAGCATGCACAAAGACATTTGCATTTTTGCATCTCATTATGGTTATAATTGCATGCCAGTGTAAGCGGCTAGCTCTCCATTATCTCGCGTAATTTTATCAGTGACGTTTGAAACGTGTGTTTAAATGTCAATTATTGACTACCAAAAAGGAGTGACCTTCTAGGAGTCATCTCTCTCTCTCTCTGCTCCATCCCCTGTTCTCTCTCTCTCTCTCTGTCCATAGTCTTATCTATCCCTTATGTCTTATTTGTGTTCTCTCACTGTTATGCTAGCTACAGTCAGCAGTCAGTTGACATGCATGCTGTTAATCATGTTAATACACTCACTGTCAACAGCTTTTCTTAAGATCTCATTAAAACAACAGCTATAATAAAGAAGGTGTCTGAAAAAATGACACAATGCAACACATCATCAGTGATAAGCCCTGAAGTTGGTATCAGCTTTACTTGTATTTGATATATATGAGGATAGTAATATAGTTGTTGCCTGTACCATGCCAATGCTGTTATCCAGTCATTAATAATTACAGGCGATCAATTAAAGTGATGGATTTATAAACCTAATTTTATCAGTATCACTAAGGGCCATATCAAATATCATTTTATAGCCAGAAAATATCTCGTTATAATGTTAAAAAAAAAAAGTTGCTATAATAATAGTTGTATTGTTGCAAAAGAATTTACAAGCAGTGTTGCCTCACACCTCAACACATATAGAAAAAGAGCATTTCAAAGTACTGACAATGAAAAGTCAGTGCAATTTAGTACCCATTAATTGAGTAAATAGATTTTTTTGCAGTCACTATGTAATGTGTATTGTGTCTTTTCTGCAGCTCTCCTTATCTATTAGAAGTCATTGTGGTTGTGATGTTCTGGGCGTTGCATCTTTGCTCAGTGGACCTCATGTTCTGTCATCTATTCAGCCTTCAGCCATCAGTGTAATTTCTGAAATTCTGTCTTTTAACAATGGATGTCATAAAAAATGCATCCTATTATATCAAGAAAAAGTACTTGTTAAAGTCAGCAACCCTTCTTACTTTGACATATACTTTCTAGTTGTAATGAAAGAATTTTTCTCATAATGAGATACTTTGAAAGTTTGTTGGGGGGGGGGTCGTTGTATGGTAAAGGTTTGTGTTCCCAGGTATACTGCACAGTTTAGTGGCACTGGTATACTTCTACTGCAGAGATGGCATAAAGGAAGAGAGGCTTTTTTTTAAATATATATATTAATGGATGATAAAATCCTTTATTCTTTGGTTTAAAAAATGTTGTTGTCCTTGCATAGAAAATAATACTTAAAAATCCCTGTTTTCCAAACTTCACTTCCATCTTAAATGTGCCAAATATATTTTTTCAGAAGCTTTTGAAGAATGTAATAGATTTTGTTTAGTTTCCTTCTGTTTAGAACCTCCTTCAATATCCTCATTATATGAAAGGTCAGCCTTTGTTTTTCACCTGAAAAATGAATAATAAATGAATAGAGGATCAACACTCTTCATTACTTATGAATTCATATTGGAGTTATAATTGATGAATAGAGACATTGGATGTCTTTATATTCTCTATGTGAGAGGATATTTCACTTATTACTGTGCACACTGCGCAGTATTGGCAATACAGTGCAGTATAATATATGGAAAAGCTTTGTGCACTGCATAGTGCCGCAGCAGAGCGAGCAGGCATGTAATGAGCTGACAACCAGAGGAACCACAATCTTTAAGAGTTTATCAAACTACTTGCACCTTCTAATTAAAGGAAGCACAACCCACCAGGATACATTTACATTTGATTTGATCTGGAGCAGAAAATCTCCCTATTAGCATCCTCCTCCCCATGAATATGACAGTAATTGCAGTCTCACTCTGTTCCTGTTGTCCTTCTCTAGTTGAACACATTTAGCAAATTTACCTCGTACTGTAGGTTATTATTGTGCCATACAGTCTGGGGAATCAAATAAATCACTTAGGTTATCTTTATTAATTAAGTCAAAATAAATGTGCTAGAGCCAATTTATTCACTCCAAATACCATGGGATCTCCCACTGCAACTAATGGCATACTCTGACATTTCGTAGTCTTAACAAATAACCTGAAGTAATTCATTTAGATTTTTCCAATTAGAGATAATTTCTTGTGGCTGCAACATAGTATATATACATATGAATTTGCATTGTAAGTTGAGCTGAAATGACATCAGACTTTTGTTGCCTTTTCTTTTGAAATCCTACTAGCAGTCTTAATTATGAAGGCAATTATGAGGCTATATAAAGAAAATCTACCTTACATATATATTATTTTTGCATATAACTGCATCAAAGTATCAGGCAGTAGTGACAGCTAATTTTAAAACAAGCTGATTAGTTATTGAGTAGTTTCATATCTCACATTTACATTACTCAGAGAGGATTTGTCACTTTCTCCAGTCATTTGTGTGTTCTCCCAGCAACAGCCCAAAGCAGGTGATGAGATTTAGAGCAAGTGTATAACCCAGGCATATGACAGTGCTGAACCTCCGTGCCCCTGCCCTCATCCGCCCTCAGGCCCTCAGTGGAATAACACTTGATCCATAGCTCTTGAGTCTCTGTCCACGCCTCCCTTTTATGGCCTGTGGGCATGTGAAGACCCCAAGCCAGCCGTGCTTATCTGACCCTAACCTTGGCGTATGGTGACCTTGACCTGCACCTCACCCCTTCCTCATCCTCAGGGCTACATCTGTTCCTTTCCCTAGGACACCCAAGTAGTTAGTGATATTGAAACATCACCTTGGGGCTCCATTTGTTTTCTCTGGAGAGGTCAGCGAGGGGTTGTCATTAGGACTGAACTTGATCCTCTGCTTCCCCATAAATTGGTGCGTCCATGCAAGCAGTGAGCGCATTGTAAATAATGAGCATATAATGCCGGACATGAAACAGAATCTCAAAACTGACACTCTATACTTTTCCTTTTTATATTATGTGAATCCATTTGTTTGCAGTCAAATGTATCATGGTGCCAGAGTGAAACTACAAAACCACAAACACATGTCGAGCAGAAATGTAGCCTCTGAGGCAGTGTGTTTTTTATATGAAGTTTCTCATCAAGTAATTGTAGCTCTTTAAAACTCACCTGAGAAAAAGCATACATTATGTCAGCCTCATAATTGTTTTTGGTGCTGTCATTTCAAGTCATTGGTTTGTCCCAGGATAATATCTTGATTGTGATGCCCTTTATTATTTTCCTTAGTGTTTCAGCAGTTCTGTGAATTGGCTGACCTTTTTGGGATTCTTCCCTTTATTCTCTCCTGCAGAAACAAGCGTCCTTGCCACACAGCTATACCATGGAAGACAGAGTTGGTATTAATATTAATGAACATACACTGACAATGTCAGGTTTTAATGGATAATAAAGAATTCTCATTGATAGGTAACTATGTGTAGGCAATAAACATCACCCAAAGCAGAGTACCGTCTTTGTGAGCGGTGGTATTTTAATAAATCATAAGAGGGATTGAAAATGGTTTATTTTTTTCCTGTTGTGCAGATCAAATTCATGCCAGACACCAGAAAGGAAAGATGTGTTTGGGAAATTAAAGGAAAGAAAGAAGGCCTCATTGCAGTATCTTTTTCGCTAAGTACGTAACAATGTATTTGCCATCTCTATCATTCTCATGGTATCATATCACACTGGTGTCAAGGGGGAGGCTAAAGGTTACAACTCTGAAACATGGCATTGATCCCAACACCTGACAGCATCTCTCTCTCTCTCTCTCTCTCTCTGCTCCTCTTTTTTTGTTGTATTTATAATTCACATCATTTGCTGGTTTTGTTATTGTTCTTTTCATTGTGATATGAAACAAACTAAGAAACAAAATAACAATAATAACAAAATAACATTGTTACTGTACGCCCATGGTGTTATCAAAGACAGTAGTTTAGAGATTATTCTCTTTTCTTATTCTCACTTTAACATCGGCCAGGACATAAGGCTGAAACCAAAGGTGTTGTCGAGCCCGGTGTGCTCTGCATATCATAAATCAGACCTAACTGACATTTTTTTAAAGAGAATGAATATCCACCCACTCTCTGTAGAAGGGCCGTGGTATTTGTATGGTCAATGTGACCTTTCTCCATACCCTCTCAGATTAGGTGTACGACATAGAAAATTGCGCTCTTGCTGCAGTCCATAAATCATACCGGGCTATTTTTTTCTTTAAAGAGGTATGTAAATACCAGTGTACTAGCTAGGTAAACAACACTAACCCTGATACAAATGGCTTGAAAATTGAAGAAAAGCACCTTATTTTTCAGCTGAAATTGCTTTTGAAACCCAGTTCTGGCACATGGGATGAAGGAGCCATGAAATGATTTGCGCTGGGGGAATAGAAATGGGTTGATGATAACCACACTCGACACAGTTCCTGTGTTGGGGAGTTCTAGCAATGATCAAAGATATCATTGTTGCACATTATTTCCCCTCATGCAGACCCCAAATGCATCTGTATCTAAAGTGACATCCACCCCCATGCACTCAGAGTATATTTCGTTTTAGGGGACAAAGGCCCTCCACCACAGTACAGCAAGGGCCGAGCATAACCAGTCCTGCTGCAGCCATGCAAGCCTTCAGGGAACTTGTATAACATTTGTTAACATAGTGAGAACATTCAGTATGATTCCTTTGCAGTATGGAAATAGTAAAACTTTTGCATTAAATGCAATTAATATAATTTGAATCATTACACTACAGAATGACACATGAAACAGAGAGAGGTGTTTTGTTCGAGATAGAATAGAAGACAACTGACCAATCTTTTACAAACCCGGGGGAAGATGCTTAAATTTCTAAATTATAGTCCATTTCAGAATAACAGGATACAGTTTCGTTCAGCAGCTGAAATTGCAGAGAAATCCCACGGCAAAGAAAGAGGCTTTGTGATAATCTACAACTTCACTCACAGTAGCTATCGGAGAACACCAGTGAACATATAGAATAGAACAGAAATGGTACTTATTTATTTATCTTTCAGGTTCATTTGCTACATTGCTATGTGATAGAAATGGAAGTAGAAAATAATGGGCCCCATGTATCGTGTATAGTTTATACACTAGATTGCTGGGTTAGCAGCATTTGCACCAAATGTGAAGCCTCCTGCTCCCCAGTCTGTCCCCTCAGAATCCTTATCCACGTGGAGCTTAACTTATCTTAGTATCGCATGTAGACGAGAAGGTATTCATCTGGTCAGCACATCCACCAAGCATAATTAACCAGAGTGCATCTTTTGCTAGACTGTGACTGCCTTAAAAACCAAACACATGGCCACTGAAGAATGTAGTGTTAGTTCTCACAGTATAGCTACAATTTTCTTTCCTAAGTGTCTTTCCATGGCTTTTTTGGCAACTCATCAACACCTGCAATCCTGCACAGCGAGTCTCAAGGAGAGCTGCAGGGCACAACCCATGACAGCCGAAGGGACAGCTAATTCCCAACATCTGGTACAAGCTGGTGCTGTCCGTAGTTATCGCCATGATCGTGGTATCACTGTAGTGGACGCTGCTTGGCAGCTTGTGGCATCAGACTGTTGAAGAATCACCCCCATCGTGTTCTAAGCAGAATGGGCGGAGAGCAAACTGTTTCATTTCAGCACGGTGGACCATTGATGCCTGCAGTAGATCCCCTGTTATCTAATCAAACAGCACTGGTCAGTTATGATGCCAACTCCTAAATCCACAGCCGTCTGTAAAGCCGTGGGGGGAGATTAACCGCTACAGCGCCAATGTCCTACATTCAAAGACTTCCTCTTAAGATCTCTTTTCCTGGAAAGTACAGTTATCCATACAAGCAAACACAGACAGACACACACAGACATACAGCCTAAAGTAAGAGTCCTTCATGCTGTAATGGGGCTATCACAAAGACCACACAGCTTGCATTTTGGAAGAAGACTTGATGGTTTCTAAACATTTTTTTTGTCTGAGACCACTAGAATATCTCAAAGAGGCTTGAGCCTCTGCTGTCGTAGAGCAATGGAGAATGTGTTGTTTTGCCATGTAGGTGCTGCCATGCGTCTAAGATACTACATGAGTAGAACAGAATTAGTACTCACAAAGAAAGATTGCTCAAGACATTTAGTCTTTCTGTTTTGCACTCTGCAGGAGCCCTAATAAGACCATGGGTTCTACAGTTATCCTGCGATGTGGGTGCGCTTCATTATAACTCAAGAAGCGGAAACTCTGACATAGCAAGCAAAGAGCCCTGGGCTCTTTTTTAATATTTATATCACAGTCTGGTGTGGCAGTAATGATATTAGGGAGCTGACGAAATTCTCCACCCAGCTGGACATGCTAATTGAGAAGCCACGATTTAAAGGCAAAGTTCACATTTGTGCAGATGGTGGGACAATGCAAGATGGCAGACCTAGGTTAGTGTCATTTCCAAGCTATACCTTAATGGCAGCATTTTTTTTTCTCTTGTTCCTTTTTTTCCTCAGGTTTGACACGTACTAGCCCCAGAGGTCCATAGCAGTCCTTGAGGCTGGTTCCCGTACCTTTGTGCCCTTGACGGAGGACTATATTTTATAGTTGACATAATCACAAAATTCTCTGTCCCACCTCTTCTTTCGTGGTTAGTGTGTAAATTTGTTAGCCAAAGATGAAAACATTATGGTAAAAAGTAAATGTTAATAATTTAAATGAAAGAAAAATGTTTTTAAATATACATTATATTTGCATTCCTTTTTTCCCTTTTTCAAAAGTACAAATGATATATCAAAGTGGCTGTCTTGCCTTAATATTAATGGGATTTGAGGGTAAAACACATAATGAAAAATGACTTGGATTGAGCAGCTCATTTGTTATTAAAAACTGGTAACTTCTGCGGGTTACCACACTTGAAATTCTTTCCCAGGAGGGCTGTACCTGAAAATTATGGTACATTATACAAATATCACATGCCGTAGGGCCCAAGTTTATCTCTCACAAATACTTGTCCCCCTCACTCAGGGACCTGTCCTTATAAATGATATGCAGCATTGTGTGGTGATAATGTGGCCATAAATCAATAATATTTGTATGATTTCAAATAATTGTGTTACATTTAAAATAGATTATCAAGGCTAATTAAATTCCACAGTTATATTACACCACTGTAAACAGTAAAATGATTGCACTGCATGCAGGCATCGAAAGTCATACTGCTGGGAAGCTGAACAGATGGTTTTATCCTTAGTGAGATGGATACTGTCGCAATACACATCTACATCAAATTAGAGTACCCAGAGTGAGTCCTCCCCCCACTCTGACCATACACCGGAAAGCAGGTGTCTGCTTAATAATTTGGTCAAAGATCAGTGAGTTAAAGGTTGAGGCCAGGGGCAGAGAGGACCGGGGTCATCCTGGTGGTAGGGAGGTGGTGAGACATGATCTCCTCAAGTCTGGAACAGCCAAACCCCAAGGTCATCCATTAGTGCTCTGGCCCATTGGTGCTGGAAGACCCACAATAAATTTACTGTGCACCCTTAACCCTTTTAATACTCACCATGACCCAGATGAGGAGATCAGCTCCCTTAGGGAGGGGCACATTACATTATTAGCACTGTGCATCCATTGACAACTATTATATTCTAACAGTGTATTATGGGTGACTTCATACTGTACATACTTCAACACAAATCCCAGACAGTAAAGTGCATCACAATCATTCTTTCAACAATTATGTTTAGTTTTGAGTTCTGTATATTTTAATCAGTTAAATTGCCTGAATAAGTCTGCTTCTGTGTTATTAATACAATGAACGAGATTGCATCTTTAATTTAAATTACTGCAAGATATTTTAATATCTAGAATCCCTCCCCTGGCCATCTGTGATCAGTTTCAAACATGCAGATGATAGTGTCACTGTCTGGCCAAATTTTTAGAGAACATCTGAGTTATGACTGATCATTATCTGGTCATTGGTCTTTCAAACAATGAACAACTTATCTACTTTTTAATGCGATGCATTTTTCTATTCTTACAAGAAAAGGTGAGGCTGTAAGGAAGACAGAGAGTGAAATGTCAACAGTGTCAACCACTCCCTTTAAATAGGACTCTCCTATGATCCCTTGCTACCGTGCTCGGTCAAACCTTTCCAGGTGTCAAGACTGGGCGTCAGAAAAAGAAATTAAAGTGACATAGTGTTGACAGGAAGAAAAGACATTCCAGTTTTCACCCCTCTCAGGACAATGAGGGAGCCATCACCTCAGCTCAGACACAGGCACTAATGAATCAAGCAACACCTTAACTTCTGCAGTGCAGGGGACTTTTGGCCGGGGGCACCCATACAGTGTCATTGATAATGGGATCCTGTATTGGACTGCTGTTGATTTGATGTCTACTGCAACCTCTCCCATGGCCTGCCATTTTGACACAGCTTAATTTTGCCCTTTGCTCATAAAGACATCCTGTTAGAAGGTGTTGTACAAGTGTTAGGTCTTCATCTTTCTTGGGTATATCTCCCCTCTCAGTGCCTGAAGACTTAGCAGTGTTTTACTAAGCAAAGACCGCTCAGTTAGATTTATTTTACCCACAGGGTACATGTGTAATAATGTGGGTGTGGGAGGCAGCAGTATGTGGAAATAAGTTTCCTTTTATAGAATACACAGTGATAGAAAAAGTACGAGAATATTTTACTCAAGTAAAAGGTCAATAAAAGTGAAATTACTTGTGTAAAGATGCATTAAAATGAAAGTAAAAACTAGGTCACTTATTGCAGTTATTGCATTTCAGAGAAATTGTAACATGATGACATATGATAGAACAATTAAATTGAACAACATCTTTAGGCAAAAATGAATTGTATCGACGTGTCAACGTATGTTTAGTGGAACACCATAACGCCAACCAAGCCCTAATGTCCAAATACCTATAATCCTATCCTACCTATAACCCAATAATTATTTGTAGATACATAACTGTATCCTCGGTGTAGCCTTCTCATTATTGTCATTGCAGAGGATAAATCTAACACTAACACTAGAGACACTAACAAAAACTTGCCAAATAAGTAAAAATGGGCATTAAGCTACATTAATTTATTAGAATGAGAAGAGTATAAAGCATCACCAAGACAGACGAGAAGGACATGTATAGACAATACGAACTCCATAACAGCTACAGCCCACAAACACTCAGACTAAAGCGAAGAGAGAGCAGCTTTAAGTTTTACACACCATGTAGTGTGCATGCATACACATACACAAACACACACACGCGCGCGTTACGTTGCTAAGTAACGCAGTAGATGTTGACATTCTCTGGAGAGCACATCCATCAGTGAGTTTATTGTTTTAATCACCTGTTTGAACCTGCGTTAGGAGCCTTGTGCACCCCAAAGTCCCCCACTATCTGCCCCTTCGGTTCAACTTCTCATTCAACAATTTTCAAACATTTTAAGCTAAATGAGCACTCACACACCTCACTGATGGTGAAAATTCCTAAGTTGATGTAGAAGTCTCTGCCATGGGAGGGATCCACCGTAAGCACTTTAGCATTTTAGCATTTAGCCAGATCTAACAGACAATATTTGGTCACAAAGCGTTGGGGATATGTTTAATGTGTCACAGTGATCCCATCAGTGATTAATTAAGATACATGTAACCCTTTTTTGTTCCTATGCCTAGATACAATAATGCTAATCTTAGTCATAACTCATAATGATGATATTTTCTATCTTATGGCTTTGTTGTACGTTTCCAGTACTGTTTACAAACTGCTAGGTGTGATTGCACCCATGGCACTCTGTTAAAGATACATGTATCGTTGAACATTGTGTGTGTTCACTGACAGAGTGTCAGCTGAGTGTCACCTCTCTGGACATGGAGCTCTGGCCTCCTGAGACCACAGACATACCAGTAGCTTCTTCTGTGCTGTGGCCACTGATTTAACACATTTCTTTTGTTCCATTCTCACAGTTTTTTATGACTTTCTTGTGTGATTTCTGTTCTTATTCTGTACTGATTACAAAATAAAAAGTAACAAAGGACGATGCTTGAATACTTACTTAAAAATACTTACGTGAAAGTAAAATGATGATAATCAAAAAACGCAACGAACAACTTTGTTATAGTGCATTCACCGTGTGATTCTAGCTAGTTTATCCTTGAAGCTAATACTGTAAGCTAACCTGACCAGAATGAGAGTCAAAGGTCCAGGTGGAATTTTATACATTGATGTTCTGCATGTTCCAAAACACAGACTGTAATTAGACTGTTATACACTCATATTGCTCCAATTATTTGGCTGAAAGGGTGTACCTGAAAGAACGTCAAACCAAATGGTTTGTGATGAACACGCATGCACAATTATGCGCGTAATAGCAATAATTTGTTGTGGAACATTTTATGCGTTAAGATTATGTAGGCAATAGTGTAATTAATTTGCAGTGGTGGTAATGGTATTGCGGAAAAACGGTCTGATTATTGAGGCGCATAAAAAGTACTTATAGAAAGTAGAAATATTTATTTTTAGAGGTAGCAGAAAACTACCATAGGATTATTGTTCGTATATATCAGTGCTGGTCCCCAGTACAGAGTGTCAGTTAAAGTGAATTTCTAATTATAAGGAACTGTGGGTTTGCTTCATGCACATTTTCTTAGTTTCCTAACGTCAAATATTAATACTGTGCGAGAACAGCATTGTACTACATGGGATTACTACATTGTCATTGGTTAAAAAGTCTTAATTACTTTGTCATTCTTTGTGCATTTTTTTGTATGCCCACCTTCCCTTACATGTCTCCACTTATACGTCTTAAGCTGTCTCCCCCCCACCCCCCAACATACACACACCACGCACACCCTACTTCCCCCCGCATGCAATGCTGGTGGCTCCATTGTCTGACCTGTTCTCACACTGTTCCATCTCCACATCACGCAGCCAGCCTTTCACAGCAGCAATTCAACAGCAACAATCACACACTCACGCCTCAAAAAAAGACCTCTTGCTCCCTTTGCCAACCAATTAAGAGCCATCTGGGCTTGGATGCAGTAAGAAAGCTATTACAAAAATCATAACTATTTTCATATTTTCATGATATGTTTTTGATGTGCAGTCAAATGTTTAAAAAACAGAGCTTTGTTTTCACGATATTTCTTTGCTTCCTTGAAAACAAAAAAAAGTGTGCTTATCCATATTTTGTTAATTTGCAAAGAGCCAATGGAGGCCACAACACAGTTTAAAAACACGGCAAAGCCAGCCATTGCTTTTGAAGCTGCCTTGCAAGTGTGTGATTCCTGATGAACTTGAGGTCATAGATTCCCAGTGGCTGCGTAGGGCAGGGAATGGAGAGCAGCAGGGTTCAAACCTTGGGTCACTGGAGCTTCAGAAGTGACCAGCCAGCTTTGTCCCAGGAGGGATGATGGTGACGGATTCACTGGTGTTTTCTCATGGTCCACTGAACCCTACAGCAAAGACTCCAACTTAGAGCCCACAGAAAGAGGGAGCACTTCTCTCATCTCCAGTTCACAGAACTCCAAAAGCGGGGCCGTCTGGACGGGCTCCAGGATGCCTCGAGATACACGAAATCCAGCCACAACCTCACGGTGGCACTGCCAAACCTCATTTCATTCTTTTGCTCCTCATATAATCTGCAGTACACATTAGGCCTCTGACATGCACTGCAATGGTTCATTTCACCATTGTAGGGAAGTGTTGAACCACTGTGTTGTCAAGTAGGCTTTATAAGGCAAAAAGATATGAATAGAAACTCCACCCTGTCTTTTTTCTTTTCAATCTAACTAAGTTAAAAGGCTTACTTACCCCTAATCAAAATGGCAAGCCCACTGGCATGGTATGTCCCAGCTGTGGCCCTGGCGCAGCATTTCCCTTCTCCCCGTACATTGTTCTGGGCAGCACATCCAAGAGCTCTTGCTGTGTTATGTACTTAACTGAGGTCAGAGTTGTCATTATCTGGGTCTTGTTGGCACTAAGGCCTCCTCTGATGATAGGACTCCCTTTCAGACCTGCAGCTTTTAGCACTCCCTAAGAGCTAACCTCTGTGAAGAACAGGCAATCGACCACCTGCAAATCTAGCCCAGGGCTGGGACTGAGTTTAAAGGAGTATGTTTTATGACATTCTGTCACACGAGTGCTGTTTGCCCTAACCTGGTGTACATTTAGCACAGATGCTCCAAGAATTTACCTCTGATCTTTTTTTCAGTTGGGGGGGATTAGTAAAGTTTATACATACAGACAAGAGACTTATGTTCTGTTGTTATTAATTAGGTGGCTCAAAATTACTGGAGGCCAGAGCCCTGTCATCCAAGAGCAAGTCAAAAATCCAGTGTTTGGATTCAAGCAGAGCACATTGCAGGTGTATTTTTTTCTGTAGTATTTTCTATCATATCACAATTTAAAGCTTGCACAACATCAGTAGATATTGGAAAATTTATCCATTTTGGCATAGATTGAGCAAAAAGTAGAGTGTTTGCGACGGGAGGCTTATTTCTTGATCTAAAGCACTGTCGTCTCCATTCTAGTAACACTTCCTCATTCATGTCAGCCCCATGGTGTTACTCTGTTAAGAATATTTTTTTTCAGAATATACTGCATTTTGAAAAGATATATCTCCCCCATGTCTCTGTTGTTCTCTCATTCTCTTGCTCTCCCTCTCTGCGTCTTACAAACACACAGACACACACTGCAACATGTACACAACCAGACATGCACAAGCCCTCTTAAAACTGGTTCTCCCCCCTATAGCAATTTTGTCAGAAGTTGACAATGTCTTGATTTAGTTGTCTGGCTGTTCCGGCCAGTTTTCCCTGCTGCGCTAATGTGAACAGGACATCCTGCTGGGCACCAAAGAATACTACTTCACGGCAGCCGCATAGCTGGCAGCTTTTATTTATGGCGCTACCGAAATGAATGGGTATTAGTGTCCAAACATTTCACCATGCTCCTGCAGCCACACACAAAAGCCACTGATTTCCAGCAAATCTGCACTTATTTTATTCAAGAAGACTAAAGCAAGGGAGAGGGAGAGAGACAGACAGACAGAGAGAGAGGGAGAGAGAAAACATTTATAATGACTTAAAAGACCTCAAAAGAAGAATAGGAATTGCGTTTGAAAAGGATTTATGAGACAGAAATCGAAAAGAAAAAAATGGCCCCTCCATTTCATTGCATTTGTGTCAGAGTTGAAAATGGAAAATATCTATATCCCTAAAATGACACAACATAAGTGCTTATATTCACAAAAACTGCACTTCCTCCACAATCATCCAGTTTTCAGGCGCTATGTTTTGCCTGGGAGTACAAAGCATTGTATTTTATAGGACCGTGCCAGGAAGGAAAAAGTATTTTTATCGTTGCTAAAATTGTCGATTTAAAGTGTCTCCACAATTCACTCTTGCCTCCATTTTGCAATCCAGGCTGTCTACTGTCTTGTTAACCTATGAATTTTAAGTGGACGGTTCCCATTAGATTGCAGTAACACTGCTGACTCCTCTTGGCTTTTCTGAGGGGAGCAGGCTGAGGCAGAGTGCTCTCCTGGCCCGGCGCTGCACTTTGCCTGGTCTCTGTGTCCAGGACCTCATCAGCACAGAGTCCGCCTGTCCTTGTGTCCCTGCCACTCACCTTACTGCTCTTCATCTGTCATTCCTGCCCTTCTGCAAACACACTCCACTGACATTTTGAAAAACTCCGGCATTCACCCTCAATATGGATTTTTGTTGATTATAGCTTTCTGTCTGTGAAGATTGCACGTATTATTGACTCTGCAATCCCATGACTATTTGCACAGCTTTTTCCTACCCTCTGCATCTCGGCGAAGTCCAGCAATAATATTCACCCTGGTTTCTCATAACCTCTTTTCATTATCCTTTCTTTTTTTCATTTTTTTTCCATATATTTTACTAATCCCCTCTGGCCACGACCCTTTCTTTATGCCACCAGAGATCAGAGTTTCTGCAAAGCTTCGGTCACTGATGTCATTAAGATTGGGATCTGATACACTAGATGTCCATTGGTTAAATGCCCCTGGCCTGAACTCCCTATTGTCCCCTAATTCCAAGCGGCAGCTCTGTTTCACTTGCTGCATAATAGCCCATAGGTTAAAGTTCTGCTGCTTTTGCTTTGAATTTACATCTTTCACAGGCTCCAGTCTCTTGTTCTGAGCTGGCGTTTTCTTTTTTTTTCTCCTTTCATTTCTAGCTAGCCTCATTGCCTGCAGGCAGCATGGCTGTTTGGGCAGTAGCTTTCCTGACAATCTCCCACATACAGGCATCTTTTGGAGGGTCAGAGGAGAGCAACTTGACTTAACAGGTCAGCGTAAGTGGGCCCCGCCCTTCTCCAGAGGGAAAGCCATGGAGCCCTCCATTAGGAGCTGACCTCCGCGTTGCACTGGTCTGGCCCCAGCCAGGGTATCACATGGCTCTGCCTGAGACAGTCTGCTCATTAAAGCCTGCTGCCCATAGCAGGATTAGGCCTTTTCATGGTTTATCCTCTACTCTGACAACTGACAATGGGCGAGGATAGCTGCTTCAAATGGAGTGTGCATATGAATCATGGAATTATAATTGCTCTTTCATGATGAGAATATTGGAAAATCTATCCACATGCACAATGCAAAGAATTAATTGGGGTCTGTTTTCAAGGGCACATTGCTACACTCTATAAGCCCAAGAAAATGGGAAGGGTGGTAATGAGGCATTTTCAATACAGCACAGCACAGCACCTGTACACAGACCGCTGTTTGTACACACATACACTCAGATACCGTCTGTTTGTAACCTTTACCCACCATGATACTTTTACTCAAAGTTTCACTGCACTTAATACACAATGGAGTGCCCTGTTTACTTGTGTTGTGGTGTTTTCAAATAGCAACCCCATTAACAGTGGTGGCCCATTCCCCACGACCCAGTGGTAGCTTCCTAAGGGTGTGCGGGTTATGAAGGGCTGTAGCTTGGGCGCTGAGTAGGAAACTAAGATGACACTACCTCTTGAGCTGTGTGGGAGGGAGGAAGCTGGTGATAGCATGGCAACAGAGCCGCTATCTGCAGCACCAAGCCCTAGTCATGCTTCCTATTTACACCACAGCTCTGTCTGTTTTCATTATTCATATTTCATGTGGTATCATGGCATGAAAGAGTGTTATTTCCTTCATGGTGGAGGGCAGGTTATTGCTGGCTCTCAGGTCACACGACTCACAACAACTTGGGTTGGGGTTGAAGGGGGGGCAGTATTTCTGGATTCAAAGCAACAAAACAGCCTGCACAAATAGAAAAGAAATATCTCCTGTGAGATGTAATGCTCAGTCCTCTGTACTTACCCAGAACATGCAGCTTTACATAAATCTGATAAATGAAAACCTCAAAATAAAGATCTAAAGGTAAAATTGTCACTTTTAATTCATTGCATATAACTGTGCAATGAATAGAAAAAAAGCATTACCTAATTTAAAGTGTGAACAACACCATCGTCATTTACATATGTAGTGAAGCTTTTTCACACTCGTCTGTAATAAAGACGATGTGATAAGGACCAGGTATATTTAAAAGGTGTTAATGAACTGCTGATTTAATACTCTCTATTTCAAATTATTCCCCTATCAATAACCACCTGTCATTTTTTTTAGAAAAACAATGCTAAAAACAATTTATTTTTCTTTTGTGTTTGTGTGTTGATGGATCTCTGTAAATTAAAGCGTATGGGCTAGACCTGCTCTTTATGAAAAGTATCTTGAAATAACTTTTTTTATGAATTGCTGCTATATAAAGGACAAATTGTGATGTTGTGAGTGCTATTTCCAATTTGCAGTCATTAATGTGTAACATAGATTTTCAATGAAACATTCATTATAGTGAGTGTGCATTATAGTATAGAAATTTCACAATTCTTACAAAGTTGTCTCAAAATGTATAAATAATCAATGATATTCATAGATTTAATTTTACAGTATTTAGCTGGTTAAAATTCAAAGAAAACTAATTTTACCCATTTAGCCAAGACTGAATGTTATTCATTTAAATTTCAATGACCACATGGTAAACAGGACAAAATGTATATGAAAAAATTTAGTTTTGTGAGCTACAGAGAAATTCTTTTGGAGAGCTGTCAAAAACAAGAAAGAGGCCAGAGAAAAGAAGAACTGAAACTCTGTTAGCAACGCAATTAAACTCTGGTAATGAGGTCAGACATCAGATCCAGTGCAAGTGATATCATTACACAGGCTGAACGGATGGGCTGCTCCAGCTGCCATGCTCTTGCTGTGGGATTAGACTCACTGTCCTGAGGGCAGCACTTTTACTAGGCTGACCCCTGCCTGCCACTGGGGCACCAGCCACCCCCTGGGCTCCTTGGGGCTTTGGCCCACAGTCCTGGTGCCAGTGGCACCAACAGGACTGCGGAGAAGTGAACTGTGCTGCCACGTGGGATGACAGGACTCGCCACTCCATTAGGAAGCACAGAGACAGGCAGGCACCAGCACACAATCCACCCTGTGTTGCCAACGACGAATTACTGGGTTCCTCTATTTCAGTCAGCTCATTTGTAAAAACCAACCAACAATGACAAGGTGATAAAAGGACATTGTATCAGTGATTAGAGTGCTGCGTTTGAACCTGTTGATGGCTAAGATATGGCTTGCAAATAAAACAAAACTTTATGCTGTCTTTCTGGAGAAGAAATCCTTTCTGCTTACTTAAAATCATGGTTCATACTTGCAAACAAGATTGAAATAATGACACATACAGATTGGTAGCAGTTTAATTTTCTTTCACCATTGTCTAAAGCCTCGTTTGCAAAGTCCCTAGCAGGAGTCGGCTTAATTTGTCTTTTCTTATTTGGTCTGCTTGTGTGTTTTGTGCTGTTCTCTTTTTGTCTCCCATGATTACTTTGAGGATATCGTTATGACATTCAGCAGCAACAATAATTCTTCTGTTCTAATTCATATCAATTAGTAGGGGATGGTAATTCAAACTGACGGCACAGTGTATCTTGAAAGGCTTGCGAGGATGTTATGGCGGCAGCATCACTGTGCAGCCAAAAGCCACCCTCCTTTCCCCTTTCTTCCCCCTTTCTGTCTTTCAGTCCACAACAAGGGGCTCCAAGCAAAGAGGACAATACAAGTCGGAGCCAGTACTTTGATAATTAGTTATTGATTGAGAACAATGGCATGGCGTACACTGTCGTATTAGCTAGACGCCAGTAGGTCGCGACACCAAGAGCAGCCATCAAGAAATGAGGGCCAAAACATGCCTGACTCCCCTAATAAGATATTCCTTCATGTTTTTCTCTTTCATTTCCCTCCTCTTTTTCCTTCCTCAGGCATGTTAGTGTTCAGGCTACATGGGGTCAAAAGTATTAATGCTTGTGCACAAACGAGTGCCTGATTAAGGAGATTTAATTAGGGAATGCCCACTCAAGCTTCTCATACCACATTGCCCTGTTTTTCTTTATTTTTTCTTTGTTCATGGGACTTTTCATTGCAAATGTACCAAAAAAAGAAAAAGAAAAACACCATTTAAAAATAGTGTGAATGTCCTGGCACTGCTAGAATTGTTTTCATAATACACAGAAATGGAGATTGCCAAGTGAAACATACATAAAAATATTGTGAAGCAGTGTTGCATATCAAACACCACCAATTCATGAAGTGTATGTTTGCATGAATTATATTTCATGGTAAGAGTCTAATCTTGGCGAGCTTTTAAATAGGAAAAACAGTATCTGGTATTATTTTACACATGTGATTGATCTGAGTTGTGTATCACATTCTTACGGACAATGTGGTTGTCTGGAGTGAAAACAGATGCATTTCTCCACACTTATTAATGGCTGTATGCTTACAGTGGCTCTTGAATGTCAGAGATGGTGTCATTTGGTGAAATTTTGGCTTTTAACCAAGTCGTGTTTACGTATAATAGAATATCCTCAAATAATTGGTAGGTCTCCTTGCTAAAGAGGGATATGTCACATTTGGCATCAGTGTGAAAGAAGCTCACTAACTCACTTCACCTGATCCGTGGCCTGTAAAGATGCACCTGGCATTAAACAGACAGGGCAGGAGCGTCAGCTGAACAATGGAGGACTGTCAGGACCGACAGCAGGGCACGGCTCTACCATCACTGCTCTGACAGGGAGGGCCTCAGAGGGTAAACTGCTTTGCTGGAACTAATTAAACAGATGAAGTTATGACATGAATATGCAGATGTTGTTTACATTTTACCATATGGTATTATTTCAGGTAATAACGCACAGGAGAGCCTTCCCACTCATTAATGTGAAGGGATGGAGTGAAAACACTGTCTATCAAGAGACACTCGGAGCGTGTTCGAGGAATATGATCAGACTGACACTCGGGTGTTGAAATCTATTTCAAGCCACTCAATTAACATACATGTTGATGGCAGTTTGATTTAAATTGTTAGCATACTAGATGTTGGACAAGCTATTCTTTACTGGAAGTAAAAATTATCCATTTGCATCAAAACTATCTAAATGTGTCACATTTCTTCCAATTTAGAGTGTAAAATTAATTATCACAAAGCTAGCAGTGTCTTGTTACCTAGTATGACAATATTTTACTATAACTAATCTACAGTCTCCTATTGGCATTTAAATTCAATAGAGCTACTAATGCAGTTTCATCATATTTCAGAGCTGCTGTATGGCTGGAGGTTCACACTCAGAGATGCCTCAGTACACCTGCCATGAAGCCAGTTTAATTCTCAATGCACAACCTGCATTTAACTCAACTTCTATATTTTTTGCAAAGTGTTAAAAGTAGTAGAACTGTCTGAGTTCTTTTTCCCCGGTTTGTGTGCAGACTTACCATTCCCCCAGAGCGGGTGCTGAGGTTAAGAGGGAAAGGGCCGATGGAGTCGCATTTAGTAAGAAGTGCGGGATCACGGGGGCCAGCTGGTGGGGTGATGGGGAGCGTAATTGTGCCCGCTGTGTGGATAGGGTGGGGGGTGAAAGGATGGGGTGAGAAGCCCTGGAAAAAAGGGAGGGGAGGGGACACCTCAATTACCTGTGCTCCCTCTGACCCCTCTCTCCCTCTGTCTCTCCACGGACAGACCCACTGTCTGAGAGGCGGGGCGCATTTCCACAGGCAGATGCACATCCCCCTCCTTTGTTCAAGATAGCATTTGCTCCTTTTCCTGAGCTGCAGAAACTTAATTGCAACAATCTCCCCTCTAATGTGCTTCTCCTTTATATGTCACTGTCAAAAAATTTGAATTTTTTCTTTAAAAAAAAAAAAATAATCAAAGCTTTTTTCTGTTGTGTATTTATGTTTGATCACGCAACTTGGTCAGGCGCTATTAGATTAAAGTTGTACAACAAAATAAAAAGCAAATTTGCCTGAACTGAACAGTTCTCTCAAACATATTCAGCAGGTTACATGCAGCTGTCATAGTTTATTTTGCAGCTCCTGCTTGGGCTAATACAGTAAGTGACAGAGACTGGTGTAAAATCAATACTTCACAGGAGTGTGATGTCTTAATAAACTCTCTGTGTTGTTCAGACAGGAAAGCTAGACATGTACGAGAAGGACTACAGCGCAGGCCATTGTGAAGCTGTCAAGTCCAGCCCTCAAAAGCAGATGAAGCTGTCAGATTATTAATATGTTTATACTGACAGGCCCCAAGTCCACCCCTAAAACCCTCCCCTCTTTCAATGTCTCTCAAAAAATATGCTCAGCTTCAAAGACAGAGGCCACGGGGTTGGATGCAAGGTCAAAGGCCAAATACATTTTGAAAGCAAATTCTCTTCCTTTTGCAACCTGTTTTTATTGCTGTCGCTCCCCTTCTCTGTGGCGACCATTCAGCTGAAACTTAGGCTGAATTGGCAGCAGCTTTCAAAGCGCTTGGCAGCCTGGTGATCCTCAGGAGCTCTCAGCTGACATCTCTCTGGGCTTGTCTATGCTCAGGGGTCAGCGCGAGCCCTGACTCCCAGGACCCACTCACTCAGGCGCTACCATGAGTCAGTCCCGCAGACTGAAATTAAAATGTGAAAAGCTGTGCGACTGAAGGCATTCCTCGCCCCCCATGGCATTTTCCTTTCTCTGTGACAGTTCCTCTGAGACTGCTTTTTCTTTCATGTTTCTTTTCTCCCTTTAGATTATTTAACAACATGCGAACAGAGCTGTCAAGGAGAGACATGCTTGATCGACAGTGCAAGGGAGTGTCTTAGTCAACATGGGGTTAAATTCGATTTTCTGCATGTTCAGTACGCTAGTCTCAAGCCAGTTATTGCCTTGGCTTGATGTTTTTTGATGGATCAATTATCCATTATAACATGTTGCGAAGCCAAACATAACGGCAACTGTGACACCTGTCACAATCTTCTATTAGGGTAAGGAAATTGAAATAATTTAATGACAGCTAATTTAGTCTTTGTTTTGGATCTCATTATGGCTGCAGTAATTGTGTTCTATAAAAAAACTGAAAGTGAAATATGACTGCACACTCAAAGTAAAGTAGCCCGACTAGAGCTATTAATTTGATATCTCTCAATGAAAACAGAAGTGAATAAATTCTGCTTTATCAGATTCAGACAAACACAAGTTTGAAAAGACTATGAGATCTTGGAGATTTCTTTTCTTACACTTGTAAGTCCAGTTTAGATTATGTTAATATACTGCTAAAATAACACTGATGTTAACAAGGACAAGGACAACACAATGTGGCCTCAATATCAAACATGTATACCAAGAGGTACTTTCAGTGAACATGAAAAATAATTTCCAAATATATCCTTTTATATTTTATTTTATCATCCTTTTCCAAAATGCACATTGGTCTCGGTAACATAACATTATAAAACAGTACAATCTGTGTGACCCGGAGGTTTTCTGACACGCATTCAAACATCTCCAGCAGCCTGAACTGTTAATGAGAATTTACAATTATCTCCACATCATGTTTAGCATCGCACCACCTAATAAGTCAAACATATTACTTCAGATTGGGACAAAAGCACAGAGGGCTGAATAGATGTGATATGCTTGTCAATAACACGTATGTGAGAAAGCTGCGTGGGAGCGTCTTATCGGTACATGTGTGCATATACTTGAATTTGCAAGTAAAGAGCCTTATTGGGATTACCCACGGTACATTCTAGTTGGTATCATAAAGAGAAAGAGGGACAAGATGTGTCTCCCTTTTTTTCGGGGATTCAGTAAGCTCTCTGTCAATGGTTTGGAGTTGAATTGCCCTGGATAGCTCCCCTCATTCCATGGAATGATCTCAGACCTAATTTACTGGGCAGCTCAGGATCCAAAGCATACAAGGCTCTCTTCTGCATAGAATGTGTGAAATAGATAGAGCAGACATCCCTCAGATGTGCTGAAGTAATCTTCAGCCAGAGCTGGTCCAGCAAGCCTCACCCCTAAAGGGATTGATGCAGTGTCAAAACCTTTGGCTCAGGGGTCATCCTCTCTTCTTGCCTCCCCAATCTGACAAAAGCTGAATTTCTTTCCCTCACTATTCGTTTCTCTTTTTTCTTCTATTGAATTCATCAGCGAGGGAGGCATGAGATGTGAGATGTGAATGAAACATTTTCATTAGAAGGGAGGAGAATCCCCGGTCAGAGACAAGGCCGGACCTGATCTGAGCCAATGACATCCCCACCAATTCTTTCTTTCTTTCTTTTTTTTTTTTTTGTCCTTCTTACTTTCCCCAGCTGTCACTCTCTGCGGTATGTGGCAAGCTGATTGAAATCAGCACTGTGTCAGGGCCGTCATATCTCAGACAGACATAAAACATGCAGAAACATCAATAAGCAACAGGCAGCTGACAGCTCTCAGGCACCGATGCTGGCGAGGAGAGATGAGGGGAAGGTTAGGACTCTGGGGGGATGCTGTGCAGTTGAAGTGTCTTCTTCAGGCTTCACTGAGACCCAGGGAAGACAAGATAAAGTCTATCAGGTTATCGCCTAGTTCAAGTTGCTTCTCGGACAGCAAGGCCACTGGGACGCTGGATGTCAGAAGATCTGTGCGTGTGTGTGCGAGCTTATGTGTGTACAGTAAGCGTGCGTTTCTGTGGGTCTGTGTGTGTGTGTGTGTGTGTGTGTGTGCTCATGCAGGTGTACAGTATTTGGGGAGAGAGCAGAGAGAGATGGTGCACGTGCTAGTTCGACTTTGAATTTGCCTTATTAAAGTTGAGAGAAAATAATTTTCAACTGCATGATGAACATTGTTTCTTCCACCAAATGTAATTTATGTGATATGCTCAAGCTGTATTTTGAATTATAATTCTTGGTTTTAGTATTTGTAAAATACCTGAAAAAATATTTTCCACTACGGCACTGCAGATATGCCTCTTTTGTCATATGTGCTTGTAAAGTAAGATTGATAATGCGCGAGATCTACCCGATGGTGGGGGCCAAGAGATGCTTTGGGATTTTCAGTGTGTATTTAATTCACTAATGGGAGGTAAAGGTGATAGTCTGTTAGATCACAGCCTGACACTAACTCTTACCACTGCTAATTAGGCAAGTTTTTAGTCCAGGAAAACTGCTGAATCTCTTTTTTTCTCACACCTGATAATGGTCATCGTGGTGCCCTAACCTACCTGTTTAGAATTATGATACGGGACAAATAATCAGCTTTACAGAATCCTGACTTTGACGAGGTAAAATCACCAGTAATTAGCATGACACAGGAGCCGATGAAGGGAGCGGAGTTTTGGCTGAAGTTGAAGTTTTCCCCAAAGTTGAAGCCTATTATTTTTGTGTTGATGGGTTAACGTTGTGGACAGGCACCCATCTGCATATCAAATGTGACTCCCATTATTTTTCATGTTTCTCTCTGCTAACAGCACCTCCCAGCACTCCTCCATGTTCTCCTCCATCTGCCTCCTGTCCATTGATCAGCCTTCCAGGGCATCAGTCTGTTTAACATCTGCTACAAGTTCCAGCAGCTCAGGTAACTATCTAGCTGCTCTCCACCGCCTATTGATCTTCATGTCCACCTGCAGGAACATCTGTTTCGGCATGTCGTTTGTCAACGCAACCGGTTACCTTGTTTCGCTTCACGTCTTGTCCACTTTCACTCACTCTCACAAAGAAATTTAACTCCTAAGTGCTTAAATTGGTGTTTGCACTGTTCTAATAATGAGCAGTAAATCAGTGGGTGTTATACTTTTACTGGGAAGTAAATCTTTATCTTAAAGATTAAGGGTTAATTTCCCCGTACAACTACAACTAATTACAACTTCAAATTTTATTTAAAAATGTATATTTAATTGCCAATTAGTTTGTTATTTACTAAGACTCAGACAGTGCATCTGGAGAAGTTGCCTAATCTGCTCAACCTATAAAGTTAAGTTATAACACACAAAACATTTTCTCTATTTGTCGATTGTTTATACGGTAGTCTTGATTCAATATTCTGTCATTTTGCATTATAAATCTAAATGATTGCAAATTGTAGTTGCAGAGAAATAAATTTAAATAAGATGGCATGCACAAAGCAAACCACATAACAAAATCTATTGAATAAAACAGGTTTTTTTTCACTCACATCAAGCAAATGTACTGTAAAATGTGTTGTAAATTATATTCAAAAATATCTGTAGTTCAGTGGTTTATATGTCACTGGAAGACAACAGTACACATTTTATTTCGTGTTTTTAATATTATTCAGGGACGAAAGCGTGAGAGAGTGTCACGGGCCGAGAGGAGCGCGCATCTTTGAATTTGTCTCCTTCACAGGCTCCCAGAGCTCGGAGGAACTGCTGTTGCAGTTTAATTTGCTCTTTTGTAATGATGGGGCGTAGGTTAGTTAATTTCAATTTTTGATTTCAAAAGCTATCAAATACAGCTCAGATGAGAAATCAATTTTCCCAGCTGCCCTGGCTTTGTGGTGAAAAGAACTCCCGCCATTGGTGAACAGCCCGTCACATGACCGAGTCAGGGATTAGTTCAGTAGGCCCATGTTGCCATCACCTCAATTACAGGCTGCCTCTTGTCATTTACCTCCATAACATCTCATTCTCAGACACAACTCATATTTAATTCATGAAAGCTTGCACAAGAGTAATTGTAATATAAATTGTAATAGAAAATTTGACCAAATTTAAAGCGCAACTTTTTGTTTTGCATGCCAACTGCAGTGATTGTGTCATTTGCTGTAATTTTGGATAAACAAAGATAAAACAGTGAAGGTCTAATTTTGAACTGATTGGAAAACTGTACTAAAAACTATATAATTTGAAAATCATGCAACCTGATCAAACCGAAAGATGTAGGAATATTTTTAACAAAATGAAACATCACGGAAAACGGCAATGATTATTTTAATTGGAAAGGTAGTGTCCTGTGTCATGCTGTAGACAATGGCAATCATCAGTGCCATTATTAGGACTGTCATGTGATCCGCCGTCTGAAAAGGTGACTCTAGGCGGTTCCACTGACAATAAGCACTCACATAAATAAACCCTGTTCTGCCTGAATGTAGACCAGTGTATAAGTCTCTTTCATTTACAGATGATAGGCCTAACTTGTGTTAAAATTATCACATATGAATACCTTATAATCTATCATGTGGTAATAAACCAAATATAAGAAGGAGGCCTCTTTGTTCAAGCCATAGACTTCACAGTATAAACAGATATGTGTGCTGAGTGAGTACTATAAAAACTATTTTCCTTCAAATAATTGTTGGAAAAATTCTTTTTGATACATGTGACTAATTGCTGACACTACAAAAAAAAAAAAAAGCTCAAAGCATTTCGGACTGTGTGTGCGAGCATATTTTACATTCTTATGAAGCCACGGTTTGGAAATTGAATCCATTCCAACATTTCTTTCTCTCAAACGAACCCTCTTTTCGTTTGCACAAACACAAATTGACAATTTGTTCAGTAATCAAAGAATCTCCCTTTCATATGGATCAGTTCATTGAACAAAAAGTAGAGTGGAGGCAATTTCTGGACATATCATGAGATTATATCCGTTTGACAGTTGTTATTCTATGTGGTTTCCATGACAACTGGGTGAGGCCTCCAATAAAACCAACCTCAGCTGTCATCTCTTCACCTAAAAGCTTTGTAATTGCTCTCATTTGCATACTACAATTAAGTGTGTTAGCTCACAGCAAGAACAATCAACCTCCACTAAAGACTGGGGATAGTATAATTATTATATCAGTGGATTGTATAAAACATTACTGACGAGCCTTTGTTTGACATCTGCATTGTATTGTCAGGGTAGTTTTCCCACTTATTTTCATAAATATACATATTTCACAGACAGTGATGGATAATGCATAGACACTGGTTAAATGTTGTCATTAGCATTTTCAATCAGAGTTTCTGTATCGCCTTATGATCACATAAAAGTATCAGTTTTGTCCTAGAAATTATCATTAATCCTGTTTCTGTCTGCTGGCTAACACAGTGAATGGTATTTTTATCCATTTTTGATGGGAGACTCTTTGACTCAGTGGTGCACTTGACTAGAAAGAAACAGAATGATTTTCAGTGGTGGGAGACAGTTTGAACTGCTGATTGAATGGAAAGGTTATGTGCATTGGGCTCTGAGCATTGTTTCTCTTTCCCTCAGATGCGCAGAGGCTGTAATGAAGAGCTCTTGAACTCCCAGTCAGAGAAGCTGTGACAGGAGTTCAGGAGGATGCCTCTTTGGCTCTGCTGGACGTACGACACACACACACACACACACACACCGGTACACACTCAGGCACACATACGTCCACTGACAGCAACAAACAGCTAATACAGAAATCAAAATAAAGCTGTCACTCACACATTGTTTCACAAATCACTAGCTTTTCATTTAAAGTGTCCAATGTCCAATCTTCCTGCTGATATTGGAAAAAATATCAGTGCTTCTGTTCTTCTTTTTTCTTTTTTCCTCTTGATATTATTTATTTTTTGGCATTGCTTTGACATGAAATTAGACGTTGCAAACTTTATATGAGAAACGTCTTCATAGAGGCATAACTTGAGTCTGTGAACTATAAAAGCAACCATATTTCCAGCCTTCCGAGCTTTATTATCAAGCCTGTGGTACCGCAGCACATCTTTGGGCAGGTACATTTTATTTGAAGTTTTTGCCTTCAGGCCCTGAATTGAAATGGAAGAGCAAATGGCACAAATGGCAAGTGCACCATTCCCAGCTCTCTGCAGCCCCCCAACACAAACTGGTCAAGCAGAAATGAGACCTGCATCAATTTTAATTTGTATTTATCCTGCTGATGACCCGCTCCTTTCACTCTGCCTTTGGAGGCGCAAATTACACCCATCATAACTCTGATTCCAACGGCCCACGGTGTGCTATCAGGAAATTAACATGGTTATATACCACTGGCGGGTTCAAGGTGTCACAACACAATTATACAATCATGCAACCTGACGAGCTCTGACTGGTCGCCGTTGTATGACAACTAAGCTGGAGGGCTACACTGTCTGTCACATCCAGGCAGGCAAGATAAGTTCACTGAAGAGTAGACTGTGCCTCAGTGTCTGCTTCTCTCTATCTAAATCAGTTAAATATCACATGGCTGCTGCAGTCTGGGGTGATTTTTTTTTTTTTGAGAGAAGTATAAAGACCCACATCTGAACTTATCTTTGACTTGTCAGGCTTTTATTCAGCACAGCAAATTGAGCCTGCAGAATTTGTAAAAACACAAATCGAAGTGATATAACATGGGCTGTCTGTGTATCATTAATAGAATTAAGTCATCAGTGAGGAAAGTTTATGTAAAACCGTATGTGCTGTGCAGCAGCTGACTGTGACTTTCAATCAACCCTAATCCTTGTATCTCATAAAACTTAGACCCAAAAAAAAATGAAGGGAAGCTCCCCTGCCTGGATTCCCAGTGTGCTCTCGGTGTCAAGCCATTAGGCTGTGTGAAATGAGGTGCCACTCATGAGTTATAATGCTGCACATCTATAGATGCAATGGTAAAATATAGCCCTTCAATGCTCAGTTCTCTGCTGGAGTTGGGAAAATAATTCTGTTCTGATAGTGGTCCATCCTGCAATATCCCAATTCAAAGTCACAAAGATATGAAGAGGGCTGTTGGATAAATTCAAAATAATCCACTTCAGGATAGCTGTGAGATTAATGGAAAAATGTGTGTTTGCTTGTGTGTCTGTGTGCATGAGCAAAAGTGTGTGTCTATGTAAAAATGACGACTGATGAATAAAATGTATCAAAAACCAGTGTAGCGCCAAAAACTTTTACATACTGTAGAATGATATTACTAATAAGATTATCAAGCTTGGCTATGAAAAGAAATGACACACAGAGGAATAAGAAGAATGACAGCAATGCCCAAAGTGTTCCTTAGGAGCTATCAGAAGTGGTGGATGTAAGCATTCAGAAAATCTATTTGCAGAGTAAAGTACATTTATTGTATCCAATTTGAAAGCCCGTCAATAGAAGACACACGTTTCTATAACCAGTTGTTACAAAGTCCAATCAATGAAAGTTGTACTGACTATTGCTATACTTAGAGGCACATAACAAAAGCATGCTAGCAGCAGACTGCTCTACTGAAATATTTACCCAGAGGTACTGTAGATGTAACAGTGATAAGGAAATAAAGCTAATAAGTGTCACTTTGATGTGACAACAAATTATACATGGTTCTATCAGATCTCATTTCCATTCCACAACACAGAGACAGAGAATACCCTGAAGCGTGGCTGTTAATGGGAGCCTCTATCAGCCATCGTGGAAAGCCTGCCTCATTACTCACTCCAACACAACTGTGCCCAGGGTGGTCGATTTCCCCAACGGACACTGGTTCACAGACCAGAGACACACTGTGCAGCATATGACTTGTTTTTCAATACAAAGGGCACAGATGCCGTCATGCTGCAAGTGTGCAAAATCATTTTATCAGGAAATTCATTTAAGCAAAGCATTTTTGAATTAAGGAGAATCAGCCACATAAAATACATGGCTTTAGCAATTTTGTTAATGTTTTATTTTGTGTCTAACTTCAAGTTATTGAGCTGATACATTTATAGTTCATTCTTTTCCAGGCTACAGAAAATTGCCTTTTGAGCTCGAACCAGCTACCACTCATCTTCGTTTTCATTATACCTCTGATTCTATACAACCTGATTGTTATTCAGAGAGAATTTTCCATTCGGGAGGGCACCAAATACTCACATAACCTTCTATCCCTTCCAACCTGTGCAATGAATATTTTAAAACCTTAATGTATATTGACCAGCCTGAATTTTTAGCCCAAGTCTGTCTTTGTCCATATAATCTCAGGGACCTGTTTCCCACTATTGTGGCTGTAAGTGAGAACGCTAGCACACGGGTTTCTTCACAATTTGCAATCACCGATGCTCTATGGTTTTATTCTCTCCCAGTTTCTAGCTTCCCTGACAAAGTCAATAGGGGGCATCCCTCATCTGTCAAAAACAAACATCAGAATACTTAGGCTCTTCTCCTCTTTTCTCGTTACCTCCTTTTGTGCAGCGTCTCTCACTGCCTGTTAGACTTGCTGTAAATTCTCTCAGTTTGTCACCCAGTACAGATTATGAGATTATTAGTTGCGTTGCTTGGTGACCCTAATCAACATAAGCAAGTAAGAGCAGTCAAAACGCATAAGGGAGAAAGTCCTGTAGAAGTAGCTGACCCTCTGGTGACTCTCTCACCCAGAGGGGTGGCTGCAGCACTTGCTGTGTGTGTTTCAGTGCAATCTGTGGAGCAGATGGCTGGAGTCCTGGGCAGAGAGCAGCAGGTCTCAGCCTGCATGTCACCAGGATGATGTGAGCTGGCTCCCTCCGAGCTTTAGTTAATACCTTCCTGTATCACAGACTTGTTAAGGGTCTGGGCAAAACTCACAGCCTGTGAGTTTTGCCTGTACAAAAGAACAATACTCTCTCTCTCTCTCCTCTCTCTCTCTCCCCTCTCTCGCTCTCTCTCTGTCTGTCTCTGCCCTGCCTCTCCTGAGTGGTAGTAAATGTTGACGGATGAGTATTGCCCTTAACCCTTTTGTGTTTGTGCGTGTGTGTATATACATATATAAAATAATCACATGATATTATCTGTTTGTTTTTTTTTAGCAAATTCAGTTAATTAAATACCTGACGAAGGCATTTTAACAAATCCCATAACATTGCATTGTTGCAAAAAGTACATAAAAATTGTAATACTGCCATAAAACTGTCCCACTCACTGATTTCCAACATTCCCTACAATTGCCTGATGTAGCCATGAATTTGAATAGGGAAGTGATTGATAAATATGACACAGATTAAAGATGTAATGTAATTTGAATTGCCTGAATAGCATACCCTTAAACTGCAGTCAAAGAGTAATTATGGACATTAGTGTTTCTCTATTATAAGATAATGTCCCTGACTAAATGATTTTACATTGACTTTGACTGAGAAGTTTCTGTTTATGATGAGATCATTAAAGCAAAATTACTGGCATGGTAAATAAACATTTGCTTGACTTTTGTTCATCCAGCTACTCCCTCTGCCACTTAGGCTTTAATCTTGGTTACTGGCAGGTAGAGCAGCCTAGGCCGTGCCTTGTGAGGTGCAAGTGGTGCTGCCTCTCCTCTCTCTCCCTCTCTACCTCCTCATATTATATAAAGAGTGGCAGCAGGCAGAGTGACAGACTGCCCCAAGAGATGACACCTGTCACTGAGGGGAGTGCTGCTAATCTACAAGCCTCATTTTGTTTGAACTCTTTGTCACCTTGCCGTCAAATCCTCATCTTCTCAGTCACTGCCAGCTTCACTCCCCTCTGCGTCTCTGCTCGCTCTGCTTTGCCCAATTTCTCCACAATATACAGTACCTCCACCATCACCACACACAGCATGCTCCTCCAGACAAACCAGTGTTCTCTGGTGCAACATATTCCTGAAACAAGCATTTATTTATTCAATAAGTTTTGTACACACTTGTATTTTTTGTCTTTTATTTTGGACTAAATAAATACATATTGAGATCTTTAAAAAAAATAAAAAGTCAAAAAAGTCTTGGCAGCTCAATGTGTTTTTTAAGACGTGTAAAACGGCTTATGTGCCCCCAGCGCATGAGAAGATGATGTGTCCTTGTTCAAATGTTTTTATTTTCCAAACAAAGCCCCGTTCATTCACATTGAGATTTGTCTAAGTTAAAGTGATCTGAATAGAAATGCAGTCTGGAGTGGCCCAGTCTCTATGGAGTAGCACACTCCACCCCCTGGCCAAATATCTATATTGTCCACTTCTACAGACTGTGCTTTGTAATTATAATATAATTCATTATGTCTATGCTGCATGTGTCACAAAGGAGGAGTCCTCCCCAAAATCCTCCTCTGCTGTTCAGGCTGACCGAACACATTCTTGTTCCCATTTTAAAGCCTGCGGCATGGAAATACCCTCTCACACCCCCATAAACAATAGATTTTCCTATTTTGCTTAATTGAGATATCACCCCGTAAATCTGACAGCTCACACCAGCCCCTAACTCAGACTGCAGGAAAGCTATATAGTGATAGGAAATGGGTAGGACAAAGAGCCAAATAAAATGAGATTAGAGAGATTTTTGATGATGATGATGATGATTATTATTGTTGTTGTTATTATTATTATGAAACAATTATAATAATAGTAATAATAATAATATAAACTACTATTTTAACTATTTAGTGCGACTGTCAAATCATTAATATAGAAGCTGTGGTAAACATTAATGTAAAATTTTCCATTTTTTAAGATAAATTGTGACAGCAGAAAGAAAAAAAAAAACATGATATAATCCAAGTTGCAGCTGAGGCATCTGCCAACTTCTTTAAATGCCTCCATTAAGTGGAATTATCTTTTCCAGACACATTTTGTGTGAATGCGTCCAAAAATCCCCATTTCATTTGGATTGCATGGGGTTTAATTTAATCCTTTTGCTTATTAAAAAAATAAGATGCAGCATCTTTAACAATAGAAAGGCTAGTCTGCATCGAACACAATGGCTAAGGTTAAATTGAAGGTTGTGTGTACCCTTTGCTATATTAGAAGAGCATTCATATTCAAATAAAAGAAGGCATCACTCGTTCATATTGCATAGCAATGTGCAATTGTGCATTTGTACGCACAAAGCAAAACTGCAATGCAGAGTTGCTACTGTTGTTACAGTTTTCTGATATTAAAAATGAACAACATTCTTTACCCGTTTTTCATTTTGCATTTGCTTTAACTTCATGTGCGCAATAATTTACTGCTTTCTAAGCACTTAATGCCTCTAAGTCATACTGCTTCAATATCTAGTGCTGTACTAACCTACAGAGAGAAACTATGCTGTGGAAAATATTGTATTAGTCGGATTTCTTCACACATCTCTCTTCTCACTATGTGATTGTTAGCTGAGGACATAAAAACCTCATCACAGCTACAGTCCTGTGAAACTGGCCAGTGGAGAACAGGCACTAAGAAATCTTCCATCAGACTTAAGTTAAAGTCAGTCACTTCACACAATCAAGGCCATGTTAGCAATGGGGATGTGCGTTTTGTTGATGTTTTGAACTTGGGATCCACTGAATTCATCCAAAAAGTCAGAAAACAGCTGTTTGGGCTATTTGAACTGCTGCTTCATCACCAACATTTCAATTTGAATCTATTCAATTCAATTCTGAATCTGTTTTAGAAGCACATCTTTAACATTTGGATAAGAATTCATAGTTTTTACTTTAAATATTATTCTGTGTTTAATATATTTATTAGAAGACTCACTAGCCTTTTTAAATTATACTGAAAAGTACAAATTTATGCCTTTAAATTCAATTTAACCTACATTTCTTTTATCCATTTCAACTATTTTTTCATAGTAGACTGTAGAAAATATCAGTCAATATTAATCATGGTTAACAAATGCAATCTGTGACTACTGACAGTGATATCTTTAGACCATATTCAACCACGTTTGCTCATCAGACAGCAAAACAAAATTGAGGATCAAACATTTTTCATCTCATATGTTCATTGGTTTTCTTGGATTGACAGAAAAAGAAAAACTTCAATGTTTAAGAATAATTTTCACATCTGGGTGTTGCAAGCAACATACATCTGTTGTGGTTTTACAGTGTGATGCAAACAACAGGATTAGTAGTTTAGTTGGGCAAATTACCAGCAATTAGGAATGTAATGGTCCACAAATAGTCAATAATATGATATTTATCATGATATTTAAAAAAAGAACAAAAATGATAACTTGGAAAAAATAACTATCAACAAAACATTCAACAGTAGCTCCTTGGCAAAAATCCTAATTACAACATTTAAGGCACTCAAATATTGGCATATTGCCATTAAGAAAAAATAAATGCAAATGTCATCGTAAACATCCTCTGACCTGTTGAGAATTCCTGAACTGCAGCTTGGGTTGGTTTATACAGGTCAAGCACAACGGACTGACTGAATTGCACACATGAAGGCGCACAGCAGGGGATTCCCTTGACTTTCACCATATGCTTACATCTTATATTCTGTACTACCAAATATGGTAGCATATTGGCAGTGATGAACACAAAGCAGTTGTTATTACTTTGGCACAGTCTATTAAACACATTCAAGAAATGCTGTCATAAAGTACATGTCTGAAGTGTTTTCATAAACATACCCGACTTCATTTGAAAAATGTTGGCATACAATTTGACACTAATCATTGTCCATTTTCGCTTTAACTTAACCAGGTTAAGCCGTCAAGCACGCTAGAGCTGACAGACAATAACTGGTGCACTGACAAAACTTTCTGGGTGAAACTCAAGTTTTTGTCCCGTCCATGGAAAGCATGCAATTCGTAATATCACAGTAGATTTCGTAGTTCCATGAAGGCATCAAGACATTTTTTTAATTTAAATATCGCAAAATTTGATGTCAATGCATCCCTGCCAGCAATACAACCTCAGCTTTGACACTGACACATGTGACACTGACACAACTTCACACCAGCCACCTTCACAATGACTTTGTGAGCTTAACTGTATTAGTTAATAGTGTAATATTTAGGTTAAAACATCACAACACCATACAAATACAAAATAGAAAAAACTGCTCATACCAACAGCGACACACAGACACTGCTTTTTCATCATTATAATGTCAGATATACAATCAACTATTAATTGCCAACGACTAAAGCAAATCGCCAATCACCAAGACAACTAAAGGGCATCACAACCATGACAATCTAGCTCTTCCTATTATAGTTAATACCTTTAGATTCAATATGCTCTAATTACAGACAGCACAATTCTAATTATTAACCAGCCAGTCACAAATTAGTATGTTCCAAACATCTTTGACTTTGTCGTAACTTATAAACAAACTCGTGTCCAGATGCTGCAACTCTCTTACACTGTATAATGTTTTCTAGGTGATACAGTATAGAATTAATTGCACATAAACCCTGAATTGTTCGCAGCACAAATAACCTCCATTTCAGCCAAGAGAGGCTCTACCTTGTGATGCATTGTCTTTCCCTTCCCCCTGTCTTTGTGTCTGGGGAAAGTCACGTGGCTGTAGGAAAACAAATAATTTTCCTTGGCTATATTCAGAGCATGTCTAAGAAGAGCACAGCAGCTTGTCTTGGGAGTCAAGAACTTGGTACAATGTCTTCTGCGATGGGATGGCCAACACAAATGGGCTGGCGCACCTATCCAATTAACACCCTGCCTGCCAATCCCTGTCAGGTCACACACTGACTCCCATGGCATGCTCTACCTGTCTCCGCTGCTCTCAACACATGCCCAGCTCCAATATAGAATTAACGCCACTTTTCACCTGGTCACGCTGACATGGCATAGATTAGACTGGTGCAGCATGGAGATATGCTAGGCACTCCAAATGAGGGCACCCGGGGTTAACATTTCAAATGCAGTGGGGCTATTGTTTTGCCACTGCTTTAGTATTAATTAAACTCTGAGGTGAAAATGTTCTTTACCAAACTACCGCTTAATTCCTCCGCAAGTGAACACCTGATAAGAGATTTTATTTAATGGCCACCTGGATGTTACAACTTATCACACCAGTTAAGACCTTAATAAAACCAATAAGCTACAGGAGCTAAGTGGTTCATTTGTATAGTACAGTTTGTAAGGCATGTGCATTTGTACAATACCTCAAAAGGAAAGATGGGTTTTTATGTATTTCTTTCTTTTTTGCTTCTTCCCAAATCCCTGTAATATTCTGTGATAATTCTCTTGACATCTTGAAAGCCTGTGACAGCTAATTTCTGCACATATTTGTGGATCTGAAGACTTGTATATGTTGGCATAAATAGGCCAGCTATGTAGAGTTCTGTTGGATGGCTATAACATATTTGAAGAAGTTAGTGATGCTCTGATATCTATATAACGTTCAGCCACCTAATGTGGTAGTGCAGTTTCATATTTTCAGACGCAGCTCTTGTATATTGTAGGTCGTATAACGTCTGTTACATCTGTCTGGGACAAAATTACCACTTTATGTCGACAACTATTCAGCTAATTATATAATTTCCTTTTTCTTTATTTCTCTAGCAGATTATTTATTTTTACATGATTTATTTTATTTGGCAATTTGTTATAAGCTTTGAAGAGACTACGTTTTTCATTGAGAGACGATGACTTTCTGTTTCCTGTCATTAATTCAAGCGTCAGGTAACCAGCCGGAAACAGACGGGTTTTATCAGTATCATGAAGTATCAGTAAAAAGTATCATTAAACTACAAGAAGCGTAGTTTTAAAATTTTTTCCATATGTTCATGTATGAAAAGAACCAAAATGAACACTGTAATTGGAGTACTTGGTTACTGTAAGCAAATCCTTCATATAGTATTTGTGTAGGAATGATTCTTTCCCAAGCTTTAATCACTATATGTGATTTCCACTGTAGTTAATAAACACAGCTGGCAAACAGCATTTTTGGGGACAAAACAAAAAACAAAACGATGAACTAAAATAGGCAAAGCTTGACTAAACCGGGCCAACGGACTTGTGGATGATAATTGTCTGTTGGTTCATCATTGGAAAAAAACACTACATTATATGTAGTCATTTGATTCAATGTTAATATGAATACTGTTGACTAATCCAAGTTTTAACAGTATACAGTATCTAGTCATCTAGTGTAGTCAGTATGAAAACATTCTCCTTAACCTAAAATGCAGTTCTCCTCAGAACTTCTGAAGTGCTTTAATAAAATAAAAAGATTCAAGCTAACTTTGGACTCTTTAAAGGTTTCTCACTTTGCACTCTAGTATCTAGATAGTGCTAACTGTCAATGAGTACAGAATATAGAATGCAAATGCAGAAATATGAACCAGACACAACCAATGTGGTTGACTAGAGTTGCCAAATGCATTTGGAGAGAACAGTCAACTGAACCTTTGTCCAATCCAAATTATATTACATTAATTCCACCTCTGCCTATACTCAACCTCACATGGGTGGATGTTTGTTGCCTTCACAAGTTAAAAGCATTTTAATGGGTTTATAACTAGAACAGGAGTAATTTCCACCAATCACAAGTGACTATGTCACCCACTTCTGTGTGGGCAGTTTAAGAGTGTAGCACAAAGTTTTCAATGGGCTATCTTACTGTATCATGGAACATACTTATGTTGTTTGTTTAATACTTCACAGAAAGCAAAATAAAGCAAAACACGCTCACTCATAAATTGGTGTCAACAGATTAATAACATTAAAAGCATTCCCGTCCCAGTTCAACATATACTGTTGACAAAAAGCAAAAAGGATTGAAGTTTGTTTGGCCAGGAAGGTTTTGCTTGTGAGGATGCCCCTGAAACTCTTCACCTGTAAGAAGACATGAAAAGATGTACAATGAGCATGCTCTGTCTGTCAGAGACCTGGTAACTTGCACACTCCTGAGTTTTTTGCTATCAAATGTGCAAAACGGGTTAGTTCACTTAACAATTCATGGACTAAGACCAGAATATCCCCCCGGGGATCAATAAAGTATTTCTATCAATCTATCTATCTATCTATATCTAACATGCATGTGCGACCGTCCTGACCACCAAAACAGAGATACTCTGATTACTGTAAACACAGAGTATGAATTCATTCTGTGCTCAGGTTGCCATTATTCCACTTTATCTTAACATAACAAATAGTGGTTTACTGCTGTGTTAATGCTCTGAAAGTTGTACAGAGAATTTTTAACCAAAATTTTAAAAACTTAGAAATTCTGTCATAATGAAAACGCAACAGACTGTAGGTTTTTCTTTTTGCTTTAAAGCCTTGCTGTTCATCTGACTTACTTCACACTTAGTGGGTATTTTGCTGAGGACCCATGGGAGTGCGTTCTTGCTTATGAAGTCGATCGGATGAGCAGCAATATTTGGAGCCAAGCAATGGGCTTGTTCCAAACTTGAGTCCTGAACGCCACGCCCCAAATGGAGAGTTTAACTGTGCATAAAAATGTCAAAATAAAGTGAATCACTGCCTTTATGTACAAAAGGTGGGCATATGTCATCAAACTCAAAGCATAGCGTCATGTGTAGCATTAGTATTATATAACTGTCTCCAACCTGATATGGTATTTATACTATTTTGAATTTTATTATCTTTTGAATGTCCAATGTGGTATTTTCTTCCAAAGCACGAACCTTTCTACCTTCAACTAATAAATCTTTCTAAAAAGCCGATGGGGAATGAAAATGAAGCTTCTCTAAGACGGCAACTATATTTTCTCATGTCTAGCTTTTAAGACTGGTGCCAAAGTGCACTTTGAAAGTCATGAAACTCCCTCTCAATGAAAAACTGTAATTCTGTAGATGGAGGAGGATCACGAGTATCAAAACAAGTGTCCACTATAATTTGACCAAATGCTTATGCTGTGTTTTTCAGTATCTCAGAGGGTTCTGCGATTGCTACATTCAAAGATGTAGAGATGAATGAATTTGTAGAGTTAGGTTTGACTTTGCAGCAACACGCAGTACTCAGCTGAATGGATATTAGTAAACTGAACCAGGACACACTGCAGATAATGCTACTGCCAGATTCTACTGCCAGGACATTTTCTGTGGGGAAACTCACAACCTGTTGGTTGCAAAGATCATTTTTACACAACCCACTCACCAGACAGACCGCTGATATTGGACGATTTCTCGAAAACCCAGATTACGTTCTGTGACAACATTTTTGAGCGTTCCTGCCAACGTTTTACAAATGATTATTCCTACAAGATCTGCTCATGGCAAATACAGTATGGTTACGGTTCGGTTAAGTTTGGGCAACTAAAGCAACTTGGTGTAGTTTTTGGAAAGACAGTGGTGAAGGCAAATAAACCGTATGGTTAAGGTTAGGTAAGAAAAACACATCATTTAAACTCTTTTTTTTCTTTTTTCTTAGATTCGCATATTTGGACCATGGGGCTTTTACTGGCCCATGGTCCAAATACCCATTAAGTGTGAAGTCAATTTGTACAGCATTTTTTCCATTGTTTCCCATATATTCTATCTCATATTATCCTATTGCTTGTAGACTGATACTGTATAAAATTTGCCATATGAACCTTAGACATGACTTTTCCCCTGTTTAACTGACTAGTTCACTATGATTATTTAAACCATAAAAGTATGAGATGATCAGCAACAGTTTCTATGTTGTGTCCCACTACTATAACAATGATTTTGATTGAGAATTTGTTCATCGCAGTTGCATTGAACTCGCAAATGCATGTTTTACTGTTTTGATTTAAAACTTTGTTTTATTTATGTTCATTTTAAAGACAGTTACTGGAGCGCAGGTAAGGTAAATAATCCCCACCCCCACACACCACCCCCTAAAAAAGCCTCAGGTGGTTGTCTGTGGAGATAAGAGATGGTAGGATTTGATACATGACTCCCTGTATGCAAGAATTCAATAATATTTTAACCATGGCTTTTCTCACTGTCAACTTCAGCAAGGGAAATATCATTAGGCCAGGTTTGCCAGAGATAAATTTTGCTATCTTGGGATGTTTCAAACCATTAACATCAAGCAAAGACGTATCACTTTCCAGGACTGAGTATTGTATGTGAAAGGCTACACTCACCTCAGTGGATCCCAATGGATATTAAGCTAACAGTTCTGGATTCCAGTGGGCATCTTAGCAAAGAGATCCTCTTTATTACACTGTAAGTCAATGGCTCAAATATGATCTGGGTGATGTGAAGCTTTTTAGCGGACTCAACCAGCAGCTTTGTTGGAAGGGGTGCAGCTTGTCTACACTGCATGTAATTTGCAGATTCTTTACACTGTATTGTGTAGACTGACAGGTTTGTGATTTGTTTGCACTTCATGGGTGTCTAATTGATTAAGATTAAAGGAGGACGCTTCGTCTGGCTGTTGAAGAAAATTCCTGGCTGATTTGTATTTGCTGTGCCCCTCCTTTTTAAGTGCAAGTAGACCCTCTAACTACACACCTAACATGAGCCAACACAGGCCACATGCTGGTCTGCATGCTGGTTCACATGCACTGCATGACACAGCAGCTGAATAAAGCCATCACTTACTCACTGATCAACTGAGCTTGTGGTGTTGCTCTCTGTTCTAGGGGCTTTACCATTTCTGTATACACTCCAGACCTCCAATTGAACATATTCTTGTACATACTCTTTACGAAAATCAGTTAGATAGAAAAAGAAATCAGCTTTTAAAGGCCATCTTAATATGGAAATATGATATGTGTAATATTCATCTTTAAGATGATTTTAAAAGGATATCTAATGATAATCGGAGATAAGATCTTTAGGTGATGCATATGGATTAAATGATGTACCTGTCTTTTTTATCATTGAAAAGTAATTGACTAAGGCAAAGTAGTAATGTAATTGAAATTCTTGACAATATTCCCATTTTCTGTCCAGACTGTGATTTAATTATAAGTGAATGGACAAAATGGACTTGTTTTAATTAAACCATAAATTTGAAAGGTAGAAATGAAGTGGGTTGAATAACAAAGGAAAATATTATGTCAAAGTCAGAGAAGTGGTTTTATTTTCTGCTGCAAGCTAAAGCTAAACTACAAAGTACAAGAACTGAATCCTGTCCTACTTCACTCGCTTTGATAGTGGACCACCATGTTATAAATAATGTATTAAAGGATTTACAATGCAGAGAAAGAGAGCTGCTTTCAGAAGAATGAAGGTTCCTTTACTAGTGCATGAAAAAAACATGTTAACTCTTTGCAGTCCAGACCCAATCTGAGTTATAAAAGACTTCATATATTTTCTTTTGTATTGTCCAGGTTAAGAGAGTGTTTGGTTTCCTTTTTACAGTTTGTGGTAGCTTATTTTTTCTGCCAAAAGGTGTTTGAGGCCTACTGGGACCACTTAAAAGTTTATGCAGAGCACTAGCCAAGTTGGACAAAAAAGCCTTGAAGTATACACACACTGGCCCCTTTCTCAGAACCTCTCAGCTCTGGCTAGGGGGAGTGTTGTTGGTTTATGAGAGGGAAAATAGCCCCAGCCTTCTGCAAAAGTGAAATGGGATTAAGGCCTTTGTTCAGCCCACAATGGCGAGGGGAATTAGCAATAGTTGTAGGCACTTAGAAGAGCTCTCACACAGAAGCTTATCCCAGATTTTGCACAATAATCATTTGAATATCAACAGTGTTTTGCAACTACAGCGCTAATGTATAAACCTCTCTCTTTTAGATATCAAAATCCCCAAAAGGATTTTTACCAATGGCCACATCACAAATATTCACGCTCTTTATGAAGAATCATATTTTTGAGCGTCATTGCACTTTATGTAGCAGAAAAAAACACTTTAAAAGTGGTGAGGGTAAGTTGAAGTTTTGGACAGAAGTTTTTCACATTTGTATGAGTTGTGATCCAACCTTGCTATATTTGTTTGTTGACTGAAAGTGAAATAAATCAGATACGTGATTAGACAGTTGAAGGACTTTGTCTTGTGTCCACTCTGTCTAATGTTGATCCAGATATGACTGATATGAGACCAATATTTCAGCATCATTACCAATTTATTGCAGTGTTTCCAGCATTACTGCCCTTAGCAAAATCCAATTTAAGGAACACCATCATGTGAATCTGATCACATGAAATGTGAACTTTCTATTTGTTGATCTTATGGCTGACTTCTATTCTTCTGTAGACAACATAAAAAATGAACAGCTTTATAAAGAGATTCAATGTCTAAGTAATCAACACTAACAAACAAATAAAAAAAACTTTGATGTACACTCCTGCCACTTTTCTCACATTAGTATAAGCTTTATATAAAAAATGTTTTGGCCATATTAGTATAGTAACACAGGACCCCATACTTTGTTTGAGGACAGCATTAGACTTATCTGGGATCAGGCAGAGCCACTGAGTAGCATAACTCTCACAGAGGAGGAATAATTCAGAGCTTCTGCCTCAGTTGAGTCTCACAAGACTGGCCTCAATAAGTGTGATGGCCTCAGCATTTTTGCCCACACAGTGAAAACGTATTGTCCAAATCACAAAACATTGAGTGAGATCAGCAGACTTGTCAAGAGGCCCTGGCTTGAATATGAATGATGAGAGAAGAGCAGGGTGGTCCTAGTGCTGTTTTGGTGTTAGGCAGGTGAAAATAAGCTCAACTGTCCCCGCCAGCTGCCCATCGCTAAATCAGAAATAGGAGAGCAGAGTTTACCAAATTAAAATAAAGGGAAAACATAGCTCTGTAGCACTTTCATGTAAATTAACCACCAGTAACACACACAAACCATCTGCAGACATTGGCGTAATTGTCAAAATATATTGAATTTCTTGATCACTATATTACTGGCATGATTACAATATTTTAAGCGTCTTCCTTAAATGTGATACTTCAGGTAAACTGCAAGTACTCATCCTGAAATGAAAAGGCCGAAGGTGGTTTTTCAAAGTGGAGCCATGCATGCATTTTCTGTCAAAATGAAGAAATTAAGACATGACACCTCCCCTTCTTTCCTGTCGTTAACACATGCACGCACGCTAGTTCAATTCACTCAAGTGTCTGCATAGTTTCTGCATTCAACTGGATACAATGATGCACAAGATGAATAAAGTTATCTCTGCAGCTGAATGGGATGTTGCTGGTGGGAGGGAACAGGGAGGTTCCCTATACGCCTGAGCTGAAAAGAGCTCAGCTTTGAGGGCCAGTGCTGCAAGGGTCAGGGCCCAGCTGCTTTTAGGGGTGAAAAGGACACCAGCGGGCTGGACTGACTCAAGAAACCTAACAAAACCAATCGTATCAAATAAAGACATCCCAGATTGGACGTTGACAGATCCCTTCCCGAAGTTGCTGAACACACTTCACACATTTCAACTTTGCTCTGGTTTGTATCATGTGTCACAGTCAGAGTCCCATTCCACTTGTTTAGAGTCTAATATATGAATCTTTATATCTTTTTTTTTTTTTTTGTTTGATTTGCTTTACTTTGTTTTGGCTTTTGGGTCTGAAAGCAACATTTCTACACAGGTAGGATATATTTTTTAATCATTTCATGGTGCAACAATTATATGTTCAACTTAAAGGTTGCTGTCCTAATAAGGGAACCTCAAAACCAACTTATAGTGAGACTTTGTCTTTAATTTATAATTTCCTAGTAACTTTCATTCACTTAAAGATATATATGGCCCTGTTCAATATGATTATTTGCTCCCAGATTTAGAGCATTAGATGTATATGATGGTTTCTCATATATTGGACACTGTTTGATGTGTTAAAGTGTTTTGGTAAAACCTTCATGCACACTTCTGAAAGTTGTCTGTTGATGGGTTTTACTCACTTTGGAATTGCTGTGTTGGTGATGCTTCAATTTGTCTGTCATTTGAAAAAAAAAAAAAAGGCTATTAGGCCTTCCCTGTCTGTGAGTTTACAGATTTCAAAGGCTGCAGAAATTCACTAAGTTTGAGTTTGTGGGGGGTAAGTAGGATAATAATCAGGCCACATTATAAGGAATTGATGGTTCATTTTCCCTGTCAGCAGTAGCAGAGCTTTGCCCAAAGATGTGCCGACCTGTGCAGATGGGGTTCAAAGCCAATTTCCATGTTAAAAACTCCACGCGGTTCAGAAATCCCTCTGACTGACTCTTGTTCATCAGAGCATGCGACAAGTCTGTCTTTTTAAACAGGTCTGCTCATGTAAGTAGATGGAAATGTACAAATGTACAACAAACAGTCTGGCCAGGTTTGAGTGTTGTTATAGTGTTGTTTTTCATGCATACCCAGAGGCAATGACATGAAGACAAAAGATAGCACTGAAGTGAGCTGTCAAAATGGAAAATATGGCCCATTATATGTGTCATACAGTAATTACACAAACTGTAAAAAGTAGTCCTTTTCATTTTTTTTTGTTTTGTTTTACTCTCCCTTTCATCAAATGTATGTCAAGTGTCGTTACAAAAGCATTAATTCTTGCCAGAAAATCAGTTCAGCCATTCATCATCAGCTCACATTTAAATTCATTTTCCTTCAGGCTGCTTTTTTTTTTTTTTTTTGTGCCGAGTTTACTCAGAGACAGAAAATCTGTGAGAAGAATAAAGAGATCACTGGGATGGCTGGAATTTGTTTGATGAGTTACGAGATGTACCAATTTAAAAAAGGAGAAAAATACATCTGCCAAGTATCATCCTTAGTATCCTGAGGAGTGCGGCATTTACGTCACTCTTTATCTTGCTGTCGACTGCTGCCTGAATGCTGCGTGTTTGCCCACATGCACAGATACTTGTAGTGTGCAACGTGCAGGGAGGGACAGTTCTGCTTGTAAGTTCTGCACATAATTATCATGTCCCACAATTGCCTTTTTTTTCTTCTTTTTTTTTTTTCAGTAAAGCCATCTATCTTAATTGCAATCACATATACTTCAAGAAGAGAGGCAACTGGAGAACAGTCTCATTTTTTAGACTTTGTTCTTAATTCATTGTTATCACACGACTCTGTGTAATGGTGTCTGTGCTATAAGCTGCTAGCCTGCTCCACCGTGCTGGATATATTATATCCATTGAAATGCCTGCTAGCTGCAGAGTATTATGTATGGTGAAAATACAATCTTGGTGGGGTCTGAGCGACTAACAATAGATAGAGGCATGATGACTTATTAAACACAGCCAACCGGCAGCATGGCTTTTCTCATTACCTTTTTCAATTCCCAGCCTATAAAGCCTATGGGTCTGGTGACAAAACTCTTGCCATGTAATTCTCTCTCAGGCTGCTTTCATCAGCCGATTTTGTGGAGAAATATGAAGCTGATTTTATCGTACTCTATAAATTCACAAAAGGCCCTCAAGTTGCCCTCATGGAAGACATACCTCATCTCAGTGATGTGCCACCACTATTGCTGATCCCAAGCATTTGATAACAGTACCTCTCCTTTTTAATGATTTGACAGGCATCAGACATGAGCCCTATAGACACAGCATTTTTTAATACACTTTTCTTTGCTTGTTTACACCAACCTGCTCAGATGAAAGACTATATCTATCATCTCTTTCCCTCTCGATACGTGATATATATTAAAACCTACAGCAGCTTTCCGGTTATATCAATTGTTCGCTGTTGCTACACACAAAAAGGTTTTGCAGTTGTCCAAATAGTTAACATTTCGAATTCAGTGGTTTCAAGTAAATGTATTTTTATGGAGAAAACCATACCAGTTTCATTTCATCAACACACATAAATCTTATCCAGAGTGCTTCAAACGTCTTTGTTTCTGCAGAGATGGTTTCATTAATACACAAAGCAGGTAAATAATAACAATTCACAAATATCAAATCAGTTGTGAAAAACAAAATGACATATTACACAAACTACAAATTAGCTTTTGGGGGACGAGAAGACAATAAGCACTAATAAGACAGTTACTGTCATATATTGTTAGATTTAATGTGTTTGAATTTGCTTCTGTTTTAACCAGTTGTTTTCACTTTCCTCTTATCTAATTCTCTCATGTGGTTTCTGGCACATTTGCAGTATCCTGACATACAGCAGGGATTGTTTCCTTTGAAATGTTTTGACTATGGTGTCATTTTTTAAAACTTTCATCATGCATGGGTACCTAATCAATTGAAATTCAGCAGCCTTAGCCCCAAGCTTGGGTGTAACTTAGACTAGCTTTCATCAGCTCAGCCTTTTAAAAATAGAAATCCTGCTATGATGAAACTTTCAGTTTGAAATGGATGTTCAGCTTCTCCGCTGTGCTGTAACTGTATTTAAAGTGAGAGCGATTCAGGCAGATAACCGTAAACAAAACTTCTAAGTTTTATACATAGTTTGTTTTTACATAATTAGCACTATGAGCACTTGAATGCTATGACTGTTCAAATGTTTTTGGTTTATAATATTTCTGTATATAAACATTAATGTTCCATGTGTCTGTCTCAGCAGTTTACATAGGCTGGTTTTGATCAGTGCATCTTGGAGTAACACCCCCCCCCTTACTCCTAATTAGATTTCCTCTATTATAATGTTTGATAATGCCTCGAGGTTTGGTCCCTTCTATCAAAACATTTCTGCAAATATTCCCTCCTGTTAACTCTTTGTGGGCTCGCGTTACATAATTATTTCATATTTGCTATCTTCACCTCCATAGGGAAAATATTATCTGCAATAATCATTGTCATCATCATGATTCTCTTCGTGGTCTGTTGGCTCCAAATAAGTAATTTAGTTGTAAAGCAGCTTCATTTATTTTGCCTATTCATTTTTCTTCCTATCATATATCTAAATACAAATCTTCATTTTATAACTGACAGCTTATTACCTCTGAGCACATGCTGATAAATTTAATTCCAATGAGTTAGCTTCCATTTTCGGATCCCATTATCCACTAATGTGGCAGCAGCGTGTGGGAGGAGAAAACTTACAGGACAAGAACTCAGAAAATAAAATATGTCTTTACATTCTTTACATATAAATCTAAATGTTTTCAGATGCTGCTTAGAATATTATTATTATTACCATTATTTTAATATTATTATTAATGTTGTTGTTTGTTGCTGGAGAATTATTAGATTTAACATTTATTTTTCATTTATTAAGAAATTAACATAATCTCTTCTGTATTTATTTCATATTACCAGGTAACAAAAATTTTGATGTAAATTTTTTTAAAGGTGAACAGGTTTCAAACAAAAAGAATGTTTTATTTTCCAATGACTTTTTTTTTTTAGAGAGAAAGAAGTTTTCATTCAACCAAATTGCAACAGTGCAGTTCTTCAAATCCCCCCCCCAAAAGCAGGACTGCGAGTGTGTGAAATGTGAAGTGAGACTTTTAGTCATTTTTGTTTGTATTTTAGCTCATTCAGAAACACAGGTCCCTTTCTAAGCATATACCTTGTAAGAGAGCAGCATTATGCCACAGTTGGGTCTTTTTTGGCGAAGTAAGGAAGTAAGTAAACAATTATTATTAGCTTTGATGTTGGCCTGAATAGCACTCAATTAACAATGTGGCTAATGAGCCCATTAAGGATGAAAGTGTTCTCAACAGGTATGAGAGGATACTGCTGTTTTTGGAGTCTCAGTTCTCAGCATTGAATGCAGCATGAATAACGGTGCTCTTTCTCAATTGCTTCAAAGGCCAAACCTCTACAGCCCAGAGAGCAGAGTTAAATAAAGGTTTGCTTGCAATTGAAAAAAATATAGATAGATAAATATTCTAAGGATAACAAATGTCAGAATAACAACAAATATATCCTGGAAAAGTAGCAGAACAGTAAGTCATGCCAACATTGAGAATAAATACATTCTCCACACATTTCTTTTTAAATCATCTTTAAAATGCCTCATAAAACATTAAAAAGCCCCAAATCAATGTGTGTATTTTTGAAATTTTAGCAAATCTTGCTTTAATTACATTTTAGTTAAAGTAAATATGAGCTTGCCTCAGCCTAATAGTAATTACTCCGCAGTACAAATAGGGCTTCTCTGTTGCAGAGAAAGAAAACTGCATGAAAGAGGGACTGCGAGGCTTTCTGCAGCCACAGCGTTTCCTCTGAAGGACTTGAAATGCACTGAAAGCCTCACGCGTCGATTGTTTCTGCATTATTTGCTGCTGGATTCCAAAACTTCTTGTTTACCAGCAGGAACAATTCTTTTATACTGACTGTCTTATTTGACTGGTTTGTATCAAGGAAACTCGAGGCTATATATTTTGAATCTCATTTTATAAAATCAAATGAAAATAAAAGGAAATAAAAATATGTCATGAAATTATTTTTAACAGCAAAAAATGTTACCTTACAAAAATTATCTTCCATGTTTTGGCAACACTGTGAGATGTTATTTAATGTGTGTGCGATGAGGGCAAATTTTTCACTGTGACTTTTTATTCTGTGCTGTCGAGCAATAAATTAACTCCTTCAGTTAAATATTTAAAACAGCTTTGATTTATATGCAGGTGGAAAGCAAAATTATTTCTAAAAGGGGGAAAAAACAGTGCAGAAAAAGGGCAAAAAATGTATTTAAAAACAGTCACTGCGTAACCAAAAATGACAATAAGTAAAGAAAATGATATAACAGTATGTTGAATGAATTTATCTGTTTGTAAAAGCTGCTTGTCTGCAGAAGTTTCAGAATGTTATCAGTAGTTTCAGCTCAAGAATAGCTTGAGGTGTTTTGAGTGTAAATCCGTCTAAAGCTGCCAGCACTGACATACACAGCATATGCTAAATACAGATAAGAGTATTTTTAATAGATCTGCAAAAAGTCTGCCCACATAGCTCAATGGATGTGCTTTGAATGTAGTTGATAAGTTGGCTTAAGCTGAATGCTGTATCCCACTGCAACATTGTGCTACTGGGTGAGCCCATCACAAACTAGCCTTCCAATAAAGACCACTTCCAGGGGAGGGATTATAGAAAAGCCTTCGAGATCAGCTTCATGTCTTACTAGAGTTTCTGATTATAAATAGTGCTACGTTACAGAAAAAAACTAGGCATTGCCAAGGATCATATGGAAAAAAAAATATCTTTAAGCCATTTATTTACCTACAATGTCAAAATGAAAAGAAGGAGTGGTGTGGGGGACATTTGAATGGTTTTCCTAAATTTCCTTAAAACAACATTTTATTTCCTTTGATACAAAATTCCTGTAGTTTTTATTATTTACAATATGTTTTTCTTTATTTGAATACATTTATGGAGCATCAAAATAATGTTGTCTCAGAAATAGAAACTTTCTTCTAAAAAAGAAGAAAGAAAAGCAAAATGCAGCATGAAGACTCCAGCAGAAACAAGTTCCATAATGCCGCCATTATACTCACAAAGTTGCCATGTGGTCAGACTCCTGTGTATTAATTTATGTCTGCGCTCTAAGTTGGGTGAACTCAGGTCGTGAACTTTGCCTCTTATTATTTCAAATGGGAGGAGGGAATTCTGTGACTTCCAGTTGTATTTTTTTTTCAACGATTTGTCTCTTCAAAGTAGATGGATAGATGGATAGATGGATAGATGGATGGATGGATGGACGGATGGATGGATGGATGGATGGATGGAAAGAAAGAAAGTGGAGTAAGCGGTGACTGTCTTTGTTTCTCTTTAGCTCTCCTCAGGTCATCTGATTATGTGGCTAAAGAAATGAGAGGTGCAGATAAGCCTCTTTTATTCTTCCAAGCCACTTAAAGAGCTGAAGCACCAGCTTCTGTTGCTACACTGCGAGGGGAAGAAAACAAGTCATTTGTGTATTACAAAATGGCTTCTCTCTAAAATGTGTTCCCTCAAATCCTAAATATGCTGTAAAGCTCTGGCTCACAGCTGTGACAATTCATGTGCACCAGTGTATTTCCAGAGCTGCTCTTTCATTACAGTTTAAAGCCACAAAAACGTTTTAAAAATGACACAAATATTCGATAATGCTAAATAAATTCACACTATACGCTTGGTTTAATTTTTATTCAGTATATCTTTTTACTGTTACTCTTATTTTGATGTTTCAAACCCACTCATTTAATGAAATAACCTTTGGACAGCTTTCTTGTATTACTTCTAAATTATGAAAGTAAATGTTTCTACATTAATTTTGTTTAACTGGCTTGGCTTTTGGTGTGCAGCAAATAAAATAGAATCTAAGATTGTACTTTATTCAGTAATATGGAAATGTCCTCAGTTTCTGCTATATGTCATGAGGGCATCTCTTCTCTGCCTTCTTAATAAGGTGGTTCTGCAGGCCTCTACTGTAATATATTTCACCAATAAAGCAATTCCAAAGCTAGCCTGGCCTTTTGACCACCACTGAGAACGTGGAAAGCGGCAGGCTGCCTTTGCTAACTAGGCTTACTCTCTAATATTAGATACCTGTCCCCTGGCTTTTCAGAGGGGGGCTTAGCAGTTGATATTTTCATTTGGTCCTGCCAAGATGCGACACCCCCGCTTTAATCTTGTGTTTGACGTTAAGCGCTCTGTTCATGAAAAGTCTCGGTGAACTTCAACCTTAGGGTGGTGCTGTCATACAAAAATGATGTGGTGGGGGAGTGAAACTGGCTGGTCTATCCTTGACCTCTCCCATTGGCCTGCCAAAGTCTTTCCCCTGCCCTTCTTAATCAGGTGGGACCCTTCCCTTTTAGAGTGGAAGATAGTATATTCTCTGCATCCAGCTGCGTCTTCTATACTAACCGGCACAGATGTCTACGGATAAAGACACAGCAGAGAAATTTTGATGGAAGACAGCGATGCTGCTCTGTGCTTTTTTTATTAATAGAAAAAGGAAAATCCTCAGAGGTCCATAAAGAAAGAACTGCAGATTGTTGAACATTAATAATAATAAAAAAAATCAATATCAAGAAAAATACACTCAGAAAAAGAATCACTGACATCATTCATTAACAACAATAACTAAATCCAGTGCTGTAGTGTTTGAAAAATATAGTTGATATACAAGATTACTGCATGAAATTAATCTGTCGTTGAGAGGCAATTACTTTTTACCATTTCATTTGAGCTTGAAGAACATCACTACACATTTGCAGGTATTAAACATGTTGGAAAATATCAGAAGGAAGACACAGGCAAAGCAGGAGTAGACTAATGAATTTCTTATGATGGGTAACTACCCCTTCATTCAGCTGCGGGCATTGTGCACTGCTTCCATGTTAGCATTTATTGTGATGTTGAGGACAAACAAGCCACTTCTCTGCAATCGTTAAGATGAGTTTCCCTACTGATTGATGTGTGGAATCAATTGCTCCCCATAGCATCCATGTCAGTCTATTACCACACTGCCTGGTAATGATAGGCTGTTCTCCACAAGATTATAGAGCTCTGTCACAAAGCAACAAAGACTTGCATCCCTCTGTATGACCTGGTCTGCTATAATTGAGAATAGCTTCATTTTCACTCTGTTGGTAAACACAAAAAAATACAATGTTGATGGAATGATGTCTTTATTATATTCAAAATAGTGATTTCTTGTGCTGTAATGTGATGAATTATTGATGATTGAATTACTGAATAAAAATGGCTTTTTCTATTCCTGCGAGCCTGAAAATATATATATATATTCACACAATTTTGTAAGGAACTTGTATGTAAACTTGAAACATTCTTCAGAGAGCTTGTTACATTTACCTTAATGTTAAATAAAATCTATTTCAACAGTCAGGATCACTTTCAAAGCATATCCCTGATCACAATTTAAGTCCACGCTTTCCAATGCAAACATATTTGAAGTCATCAAAACAACAGGTGTTTTTTTTTTTTTTCCTCGAAATACCCCTCTGTGTAACTGTCCTTTTTTTTGTTCATGTGAATACACCACAGCTCTCTTACTGCCAAGCTGACTACCATCCAAGCCAGTAAGTGCCAGCAGCATTGCAACTCATTTAGTTTGTGGCCCAGAGATGTACCACACAGCCCTGATCCTGATTACACATGATCAAAGATGAGTTCTCCAACAATTTGATTATATTTTTGAGCTTGAGTAAAATCAACACGCTTGTGTTCCTCTCAAATGACTAATTGAATAGACTTTAGAGTTTCATGATGGTTTAATACAACAATTGGCATTTTCTTCAGGTTGACCTCAATCATTGGAGTAGGACTACAGTATGTACTGCATTTAATTACCTACAGTGAAATTTGATTATCAGAAAATATGGTGCATATCAAGTGATTCCCTGCCCTAAGTAATATTATTCTGTATAGTTAGAGTTGGAAAAAGATGACATGGGAACTTCAGTCAAGACAAAAGGCACAAGCTAATGAGACTGGTTAGTGATTCAAATTTATGGAAATTTTATTAATTACAGACACCTATCTTTCATCTGTACCATTTGGTGGTGGAGTAATTAAAACCAACAATGACAGCCCCAGCAGTGGAAAAAAGCAAACAAGATCAAAGAAAGCGGAGCAGTCAGGAGAAAGTCCCGTATGCAGTGAACTGGGCCTGGCCGTGGGCAACAGGGCCTCATTAAAGTCAGACTGTGTTGATCATCAATTAACCTGCTTTGTTTTGCTTCTGATTTTAAACTTGCATAACACCACTTTTTCCTCTGCTCTCCGGTGATTAAGGTTTGTGCATAATGTTTGGCCCGAGGTGACCAAGACACATCATAAGTGCTGCCTTGTGTCATGGAGCCTTTGATTGGTTGATTGGAAAGGAAGACTGACCCAGTGGAGTTAACTGGCCTGAGCGCATAATAAGAAATAACATTTTTGCCGAAAATGTGTTAAGTGTGGCATCATCAGGGCCTTGTTCTTTATTCATTATAGTATTCTGTACAATACTATGTAAAACAAAAAGTAAATGGGATGAGAAAAATGAAAGGACTTTTCTCTTTTCCTTCCTGTTGTGCTGATTTGACTCGTCATCATTAAACTGCAAATAAAACTAATGGATGTTTGAGGCAAATTGAATTGTTACAATGATTTAAGTAGCGCCTTAGCAAATTGTGTGGGGAAATATGATAGTTGACTAAATTTGTCTCTGATTTGATTTCTGAGTTAAAAAGATGTAATCTTGCATTTAGTGGTGGAACTCGTGTCCGACTGATAATTCTGAATGTTTAGCAAACTTTTAATTTGCCTTATGTGATGTAATTCTTGGCATAATTCTTAAATTAGCTGCATGAACTGCTTTTTGCAACAGCAGAGTGTGCAAATGCCATCGCATTTTTGCATAGTTTCTATGACATGGTTTTATTCAAGGCATGTCAAGTCATGGTTTTAAACCTACTTAACGATTCATTTGTGTTTTAAGTATGTAAAACAGAGCAAAAATATGTATTTTCTTCACTGGGCGCTGAGGGTTCAGCAAGGGTTTGACAATGTTCAAATCAACTTCTGATCAAGATATTTAAGTTTAATTGACTCAAACCCTGAGCCAAAGATTATCACTCAAAGCAGGGGAAAATCTAGCTGCTGACAAAGAACCATCGGAGACCCTATATGGACAACAAATGGATGGCCAGTCTTTAACTTTTATTATGAGCAGTGGAGGTCATATTTAAAATGAGAGATTAGCCGCTCATCACAATATTGGTGGATTATCAACTACCTGCAATGAAAGCCACCCCTGGCTCTGGGTCGATAAGAGTTTGACTGCATTTCGAATTAATTTTCTTCAGCTTAGAGAGCCAGACTCCTATCTTGTTATTGATCACAGCGTTAATCCATAACCAAGCTCATCCTTTCCCCGTGGAACGAGCAGGAAAATATAAAACGATCACTGTGGAGGACTCTTGACTCCGTATGAAACCTGGAACAGACTTGAAGTGATTAGAGTCCATTATTTAGGAATACGTTCCCAGACGATTGTTCCACGTGTCAGATCATTTTGTATTGATTTATATGTGTTTATTGTTCTTTTTACAATTTCATACCAACATTTATTCTGCTCTGTATTCCTTTGGTCTGGGTTGTGTTTATACATGATGATTGATTGATTTCCCCGACAGCAGGAGCACTTCACACCTCAGCTGCTTTCTCTGTTTGTCTTTTCCAACAGGAGGACCTCCAGTGCGGATGAAATTTAGCCCCGACCTCTGACCTTTGGGTTCAGCGTTTGTCTCCAGTCCAGTGACCACAAACAACTCCTGGATTGCTGTAAATGTCAGTGCAGCGGCGTCTCCGCCCTCTCCCCTGTGAACCATAGGGCTGCACTCAACCTGCACTAATAGGACACTTTCATGAGAGCTCCATTACCAGTTATGCTGTATTTGATATCTCAGATTTCCTCCTCATGATGTCTCTATAAACTGAAGGGCTGTCATCAAACAAACGGTAATGAGGGTCTGTCTTTAACTCTTTTTTAAACTGTCTTTTATTGAGCTCTTCAAGCCTTGTATTCGTTAGAACCCAGTTTAAGGCACTTTATACAGTCCAAAAATATGTTATTTTAAGCATTTTTGTTTTATTTTGGAAATTTAAGATTTTGGAGGCAGAGTTTTGAAAGATTTTGCCTAAAGAGTCCAGGATTAGCTGTTGGAAATGAGTCATTGGGCACATAAAGCCGCTGCATCCACCTATCATAAGGCTCAGTTATAATAGATTGTAATTCATGTTCTGAAGACAGTGGTTGTAATGCATCCCATTTTGAAGCACTTTGGCTTGCCCTTCCCCCACCCATAAACACACACACTCCCTTTCTCTCCTCTCCGGGCCTCCCGAGGTTGGTGTCTCTGCGTTAGGACTCTATTGTTGCCTACTGCTGGATAATGCCCTTATTAATTGTACCTCTTTGTAAGGTGTCAGCTGTAGCCTCAGATTGAGATGGATGGATCTCTGGAGTCTGCTCCCTGGCCCTCCACAGACGCTCTATCTCTGCACAACACACAGATGCAACAGTGAGTGCTGCCACACTATGACTAAAAGCTGAGATAAAACAGGCATTTTTAATTATTCCACCAAGAAAAGAAACATGTTTCCAAACTGAAAAGCCTGTTTCTGTCGTTGCTAAGGTGAGCTAGCATGTGACATGTTTTAATGATCCGAATATCTGAGCGAACAATCCATAGCAGTGATGAAATATCTTTTTTTTTTTTTTATTGATTAGTGTGTTGCAGAAATACTGGTTAATTAGGTGGATTGAAGCCTCTGTGAGATCAACAGCATTAACATCAAATCCTTTCCCTCTCATTAAAGGAAACAGAGTCAATTTAATTAATGCATATTAATCCCCACTGATGCTCATTTTAGCTTTAAAAAAAAAAAAAGGCATGACAGTGTGGACTTTAGATTCATCCATTTCAAAAAAAATTCAGTTTTGATCACTTTCTGAAACAACATGTACAAATCTTGCTAGCATTTTTCATAATCTTTAGATTCATTAATTGAAGTTCAGGAAGGGGCATTACCTGTTGACATGATGACCATTTATTTGTGTTTAACGTTGGCTGCTTACAATTCTGCACAGATGATGATTCACTAACATAGCTTATTGTCTCACAGTGTAATTGATACATCATAAAATGCTCAGATAGTATGGTTCACAGTTTCCATGTATAGATAAATATAAATATAAGTATAAAATATAAGTACATTTTACTTGTTTTTAATGGATTTCAGAACAAAGTATATTTTTCAAAATGATACACCGTTATGTATTAGCTTTAATGGCAAGTACTTTAAAATGTGATTTTGAATATCTTAGTAAAAAAAAAAAAAAACATAATACACCAATAATCAAGATAATGCTGTAATGATAATCACAATATTAATTTCGTCCGTATCATCCCCCTCTAGCATGGATATTGAGCGGCTTAATTTCTTGTTTGAATGTTCCCTGCTGCTAGCTCTCTTAACACGGCTTCATGAATGTCAGTGGATCCACTTTAACCGACCCAGTCGTCATGATCGGACTGACTAACCAGGGATGTTGAAGTTATAATGATGAGCTGATCTGAAACCCCTCTGACAGCATGTATTGTAATGATTTCCCAGAACAAACCAGCTGATAGCAACATTTTCACAGAAGGGATCCTGCAGGAGCTTTTGGGATGTTTGAGGTATTTCTGATGCACTTGTAATCAGCACTCAAAAAGAAAAAGTGCTAAAAATGCGATTCAATTGTCTTGATTGATTGATGATCTCACAGGAGTCCAGTGATTGCTCAAGTTTTTAAATAGTTTTAATGCAGCTAGACGTCTTCTTTTCCTGTCACCGCTGTTGGGTTCCTCCAGCAGGAATGCATGTTGAGAAAATAAATTAAACCAAAACATTTAATTTGCTTTTTATTGTCAAATTTTCTCCGATTCCTTTTTTTGCTATATCCACATATTTAGTAAACACTAACTATGCAAATCTTTTCATGTCTTTCTTAGAATTAACAAATTCCTCAACATGTAGTTCTTCTAAAGCACTTTGTCCACAGTTCCTCTCTGAAACAATACGCTAACTGCACAGGCAAGAGACTGAAGTAGGAGACAGAAGGAGGAGTGAAAAAAAAAAAGCACAGACCAGAAAATGGAGATCCATTCCCTTCAGATCCCATTTAGAGAGGCCCTGCACATTTTTAAAGTGTCAATTGTTTTTGTCTCTTGAAGTGTAGATGGAATGTTTGAATTCCAGTATTAACTGTAGTGCCTGCTGAGTTAAATTATGGTCCCTGGGCTGTGGGGTGGGAGTAATCAATAAGAATACACGAGGCAGTGTGTAATGTGTCTGCTCCTAGCAGCAGGGACACTGTCCCCCTTACCCTGTCCCCCAGCAGGTTAGATAAATATGATACTGAAACAGGGCACACTGGATTATATGATATCAATGTAGAATCAGGGAAGTGCTATTACACTCCCCTAGCCCACTGTGAGTACTATTGACAAGGTTGGCTTTGAACATGGTAGTGTATTTCTCTCTCTCTCTCTCGCTCGCTCTCGCTCTCTCTCTCTCTCTCTCTGTCTGTTTCCTCTTTTTTTTCCTCTCTCTTTTTCTTTCCCTGCATAATGCGAAGAACCACAGGAGGAAAGAGATCTATATTTCACTTAGCTTTGATTAAAATGGCTATTTTATGCCTCTGCTTTGAAGTCGTGTTTATTGCACCCACAAGTTAATCTATGAAGGGCATGCTGTGATCATAATTTCTAAATTTCCAGATCTCTTTTCGCATAAAGAGCCAATAACATAATGTAGAATCAATATGCAATTGATTTGATTTTCAACGCTCTGCGACATAGCACTCATAACATTTTCCTATTGATAACAGGATCTTTTCTCTTTCTCATGTTGACCCCGTCAAATGTCCAGCCAATTAACCAGTGTGCTGATGTTGTTGTTTGGCTGCGTACTGGTTGCTCATACAGTAACCTCATATCACTGATCTACTCAGACTATTGATTAGCGCTCCCTCCTCAGTGGTGAAAGGATCAAACCTGGCATGTCTAAAAGGCCATTATCAGCGTCCACTTCAGATAACCTGCCACAACCTGATACATCCCTTTTCACAGGTCGCAACCTCTCTGCCCTCTCCAGCCATCTCGCTGCCCCCCACCCCCCAACCATCATTATCATTCTTGTGTTAAATGACATACAGGTCAAGAAAACTGCTCCATGTTGATGGCTCATGTCTGAATAATCCATGTAGCTGCAAGACACCTCCTGCAAAATGTCATGCTTCTGGTTTATCAAGTCGGCAAATGGCAGTGTGTTAAAGGCAGTTTGAGTGCCGACACTTTCCCCAAATTTACTTAAATGTGCCGCTGAATTTTCATACACAGGGCAATTTGGGAAAACATGTCAGCTTTTAAGAAGTTTTCGCAGCATTGTTTCGAAGAGCCGCTTTCATAGCAGACACACAAATTCAATTAAGAGTTTATTGCCGCAGCCCCCAGTCTACATTTGAGCACTTCATTTAGACATTCAGTTGTTCCCTTATTTCAATTAAAACCCCTAACAAGTGTGCAGGGGTCTGGATTTGTAACACTCTCCAAAGTGCATTTTGCATTCTGAGAGGAATTTAGATATTAAAGCATGTTTTGGGCCAGGTATTAGTGACATAGCAGTTGCTTTCACACAAAAGATTTGGCAGAAGCTAATTTGCATAAGGTCAGAGTCAAGCTCCTGATGGAAGTTGTGCAGCATCCCTGTCTCTTAGCAACACTCTTTCTCTCTTGGTGTCTGTGTTGAATTGACTGGTCCTTGGCACTCATATTTCACCAAGAAAATTCATAATGAAATGCCACCCGACAACCTGCATCTATCACCAAGAGACGCTCCTCACTTCCCTCTTGGGTTGCAATACTTTTACACTGAAATTAATAAATCAGCACATTGTTCAATGGCACAGCGGAGGAGAATGTCACTGCTACGTGTTCCCTCTTGCTAAGGTTTTCAGCCACTTCGGTTTTATTGGGGGATAAACATGTTTATTAAGAATTGTGCGAAGATTAGAGGCAAATTAGAAGGTAATTGGAGACACCTGCAAAACAAAGGGAAGGATGGAGAGGTGGGCAGTGTGGAGGGTGATAAAGGAGGAGATCGGGCTTCTGGGCTGGCCTCCACCCATTTATTGGTGGGGGAGGCATTTAAAAGGAGGGGATTTGGTATGTTGGGAAAATGACTTTTGTCCTCTTCCATGGTGACAGGATCCAGATGCTTGCCAAGAGATGTTAATAGAGGGTCAAATTTTGGACAATAGTATCCATCATTGCTTTCACAACTGCCTCCATCCTCTGAGCTGAACACCTTCTCTGGTTAAAAGAAGAGATGTGCTCCAATTACTGTTTTTGGCAAAGGCAGCCAGCCATAAACTATACTGTAATTACCGCTCTGCTGATGATTTCTATCATCTTGGTCACATGTGGTCTTTGCCCAGCACATTTAAACTTTCTGGGAAAAGGTCAGATCCATACACATTTATCGCCCACTCCTTTACATCCTCGTCGTCCTTTTCGCGTCGCGCAGGTCGTCATCCTCCGCCACGTCTGCTTCCTCTTCGTAGTCGTGCTCGTCAACAACATCCAAGTCATGACAGGTGCTGGGCGGACATTAAACCTGCTGTTTTCTGTGTCCAAGTGCGCCGCGTTTCACGACTCATTTCCAGGCAGAATCTGGCTCAGACAAACTCTGCCTGAGGAAATGTCTCTGTGCACTGGGAATTATTTCAGCTCTCCCTGCTGTTGCACCCAGACACACATGCACTCTTAAACTGGCTCGTCTCACTGCAATGCCGCAATTAACAACAACCACAACAACAACAACAATAGTAATAATAATAATAATAATAATAATAATAATTGTGATATTATTATCATTTTTTATTATTATTATTATCATCATTATTATACTAAAATTCTAGTCTTTTGGAATTTTAATTGATTTTGTCATATTAAGATGTATCAGTATCAGGTTGCAGACTTCTAAATGTGTGGGTTTTTTTTTTAAATGGCTAAATAAATAAAAATAAAAAGCGGTTCGCTACATGAAGCTGTTCCACCTGGACAAATTATTCAGGCCTGATGGGGGCCACGGGCGCAAGCTCGTGACACCTCCGGATTTTGATTAACCACAGTGCCACAGATGATGTGCTGTTTTTGTCTAAATTAATTTCTTCTTCCCTTCATGTAGCTCAGATTATTCTCCTTTCTATTTGGATTATTGTAACAGCTATTTGAGGCTCGAATTGCTCCATGAGCCACAACGACAAATCGACGGAATGTCCTTTAAACGCTCTCCCAGTCTATTAATCGGTCTATTTTCAGACATGTCTCACTCTGCCGGTCGTGTAACACGTCAGTTGTACGTGGCATTTACAAACCCCGTGTTTCACACAGGCTGTGCCGCTCTGTGTCCGACAGCATCAGCATCCCATGTGGACAAGGAGGCTTTTCTCCTCTCCTCATTTCCCACTCCGCTCCTCTCCGCTGCCAGAGGTCGTCCACTCCTGTCGCGCAGATCCACTGACTTCAACATAACCAAACGGCTAATTGTTACCTTTTTAATGGCGGCTTGATTTGTCTCCTCAGCCTCGTGCGAAGCTGAGTAAAATTACACCAACATAAATTGTTCTAAACAGTAAAGCTTTTTGTGAAGATTATTGATTGATTCATGAGTGTGTGTGCGTGTGTGTGTGTGTGTGTGTGTGAGAGAGAGAGATAGAGAGCGAGAGATGGAGGGAGGGAAAGCACCTGCTCTATCTGTCCATCTCAGGATCATGAACACACCAAGTAGGTCTAATTTTTGAGACACTCAGTTGGGATATGTCTCAATTGGGAGTGAGATCAGAGGCTGTGATTGTCCATTGGTTTAGATTGGCTTGCTCGGTGCAATTCTGGGAACTTTTATTGCAATCCACAGATTGTAATGATGGAGAGCCCTCGATGTGGCAGCACTGATTACATCAGCCAGTCTCGGTGTCTACCTTTCATCTCAGGTATTTATTCGTTCTGTGCGAGCCACAAATAGCCACAGCTCCTATATGTCTTTGTCATTGTTCATATGGGGACGGACTCTCCATTACAGACTGTAAGATTAACAGTGTGAAGGTTTCATTTCATCCATTTATTTATTTATTTATTTTCATTTATTGATCTTAGTGCTTAATTAGAAGGCGTTCAAATGTATCCAGATGTTTACATTATGCGTTAAAGCAGCTATTGGCTGCTGCAGAGCTTTGTGATTAATTATACACCAAGTACACTTTTTTTTTTTTTGAGTTGAAGTTAAGGGCAGGAAGCTCCTCCTAGTGCCTCAGTGAAGGGTATCTCCATGCAAAGCTGCCAGTGGTGGCAGAACTATTCAGATACTTGAATCTTGATAAACATCTTGAATCTTCAGTAAAAGTAACAATAAAGCAATGTAAAAACTACTAAAAGTCCTGCAATGAAAAATGGCACAAAGTATCAAAAGTAAACATATTCATAATTCAGGAAAAGGACCCCTGTGAATGTTATATTATCATAGGCTATATTGTATTATTATTATTATTGATACATTCAAGTGTAGTTAGAAGTTGGAGTTAGTGGAGCTAATTTTAATAATCTTATATATACTGTTTGATACTTTCATCTCCAACAGTGCTTTGTGTTTGACAAGACTATCACAAGTTTTTGCTTGGAAATTCTTAATGTGAGAAGTATGTGGTAACTAGAGCTGTCAAATAACAGCAGTGGAATATTTCCCTCTGAAATGTTGTGGCATCACTGTACTTAACCACAGTAGTCCAGCAAATGTGCTTATTTACATTCCACCACACAGTCAAAGCCCAATACACTAATTTTACATAGTGATGGCCATTCTGCTGGTGTACATTACTCTAATAATGTCCAATCTAATTCATTTCTTCTTTTCCTGCTTTCTGTTTACTCTTTAAACAGGTTCTTCTTAGATAAGACGGAGGATTCCTGCTGACACTCTTCCAGAGCAACTTACCAGTGGTGCACGAAGTATTCAGATCCTTTACGTCAGAAGAAGCAACACAACAGTGTGAAAATACTCCATTGCAAATAACAAGTTCTATGTAAGCACATGTATCAAATTCTGTATTAGTGAATTATTATTACCGATGCATTGACTTTTGATGCAGCATTTTCATGATGTAGTCGGTTGAGGCAAAGCTGACTGCACACTGCTGGCTAGTTTTATCTGTAACAATTCAGCACATTATATACATCAAGATTGCCCTCACATACTCTGTCTGAGTAAATGTACTTAGTTACTTTGCAGCACTGCAGCTGACAATAAATCACACTCATGTGTCTGCAGGTTGTGATCACTATCAGCATGTGATTTCCAGCATGCTCTTATGAGAACCATCTCTGTGACATATGGAGATGCTTCCTCCCACAGCCACACCTGACTGATCCTCTCCTCCCTCTGCAAAGATGATATCACACGGCTAACTGCGACAAGATTCCCAAATGGCTCTCCTTTACAGTGAAACATGTCATCTGACCATGTCACCCAGCTAAACCCAAATATTGTGCATTGTTGGTAAAGAGAGGTCAGGAAACGGGCGAGTCGAGCATTTCAGACTGTGTTCTCTAATTAAGTATTCATGAAGCAGCAGTGGGAGCAAAGTATAGGTTTACGCGACACTGGTGGTTCCGACGGCATCACACACCCCCACCACCACCCCTCCTTGTGTAATGCTCGGCTTTCCCCCGCCAGTAGACAGGCCATCATTCCTCGTGTACTTCCAGCAATGATATCAAAAAGGTTTTTTGGTCAAGCCAAAGAGAGGTCACTCTAATAATACCCAAGGTCAGTGGTGGGAGCCAGCGAGTCTCCCAGTCATTATTCATTTGTTCACAGAGTTAATGACAGTTGCAGGGGGACGAGAACTTGGAGCCAGTAGCCATGTGATGTCACCAACACATGCCAAGGGATTATGAGGGCAGGCAGGGGACAAGAAGTGTGGATTATACGGGGGGGAAAAAAAAACACAACAACAACCTTTACTGCTCCATCACTCAACTCTTCATGTTTACTGCTGGAGTTATGGCAAATACATGGAGGTATCACTGAATTATGACAAGTGGCAGATATTGGAGGAGACAACACTGCCAAATGAAAAGGATAAAAGAAACCTTTGATAGTGTTTTTATTTATTCATGTCCATCATGTCCAACTCAAATGTTCTTTGGGGGATATTTAACACACATTTAATGCCCGCTGTTTGATGAGAAAACATGTTTTTTTTGTTGTTGTTGGTTTTTTTTTTTTTTAAAGAAAACACCATCATTCATTTACTGTCTTTTGGTAAATTGCTGTAATAATGTGAATGTTTTCCTGGTGGGAGGTTATCCAGCAATTTCAGTTTCTCTCATTTACCTCCCTTTTACAAATTACAGCATTTCATAGTCACCACATTATATACGAAGCCGTAGTTAAACACAGTAACAACACAGGCAAAAAAACTGGAGCCCGTGGCTCTCACACGGAGAGAATGAACAATGAACACACCTTATTCAGTCATTGGGCAGGCAGCGCACAGTGAACAATGAACCCCTCCCTCTTGTCTAGCACCATGTCTGATAATGACCACATCCACCACCACTGATAGCGCTCTTCTTTTATGACCTACATGAGCATAAATATGGCTCAGATAAAACATTTCAGGGAGGATATTGAGAATATGATCAGCTGTGCATGTGTAGCGACAGAAACTGTGTTTTTTCATGTTTTTCTTTTTCGTATTGTATTATGAAAAAAAGCCACATGTTGCATATGTACAGTAACTGCTGGTCACTTGATCCATGAAGTGAAATGATGTGGTTTTCTATCTGCGCTAAAGGGAAAAAAATGCTCCATATGTTGTTTCTGTCTAAACAACATTTAGTTAAACTCTTTGTTGCAAAGCAACTGTTAAAAGAGCGCACTCCTTTGGATTTGCCTCTTGTTGTTTCGATAACATCTGCTGAATAATTAGAAAGAAAATAATATGCACTTTGACAAGTTCTACTGCAAGAATCCACCATTTTGGCCTTTGTCTTAGCACTTAACATGTAGATATAGTGGTTTCTCTGTTTGAGCATAAGGTCAGAGTATAAATATGAACTGCATTTTGCATTACTTTCAGATGAGTGAAGCTGTCAGACCAATGATATGAGCTTTCAGTCCTACTTTCTGCCACTTATCCCCCATTCTAGGACCAAGGGGTCATGTGAAAATTGAAAGTGACAGTCAAACCAGCATGTTGAACAGGCTGATTGGACTAAGCTGTCATGGCCCAGATCAGAGCTCTTTAACACCAGGCCTATCAGAGGTCTTTCTCCTGAAGCCACTGGATCCCAATACAGGCCAGCTCATACAGAAAATACAACCCTGACAAAGAAAAGTAAATATTAGTAATCCATAGCTGTACAGGTACTGGAAACGGAGCCTGGCCAGCCAAGTTAATACTAGATTACACAAAAGATTGATGGTGTAAATGATCAACAAATCCAATTAATAAGGACAACAAAGTTTTCAATGGGTGTCTAAACAACTCGAGGAATACTGTTAACAGCAAAAACAAAAGCATCAGAGTTCACCAAAGGGTTTTTCCTCAGCTCTCACTTCCAGTTTCAGATGAATGAAGTCCAGTGGTTTTCCTTTGTGGTCGTTTGAATGAAAATGTTTGTATCACCTGTTTTTTCGGATGATTTAATGAGCACATGACGCTGTCACATGAAAGAATGTGTACTTCATCGAAAGCATTCCCTGTCAATTTATATCTTGTTTCATATGCAGCATTGCATGAAGCTCCGTCAAAAGCAATCAGCTCGCCGTCATCCATTCAGATGATAATAAATCACGTCATTATCACTTTTACTTGGGTCCATCGTTGAAACGGAGGGAGAATGAAATATTTTTGTCAGGTGGAAGAATAACTTATGATCCTTTTATGTCCTGCTGAGAACCCTTGAAAATAATAATACACCAAAGCAGAAGCACATGAACAACTGAAAGGCGCCGAGTGTTATAAATCTGATGGGATTTGCATATTTTGCCTCCTTAGCAAGAAGCAGGCAAAATAAATCACATGCCATATGAAAAAAGAAGCTATTACTAAACACACTCAGAAGTTAGGGTTCACATTAAGAAGGATATGTTTCTCCAGAGCTCACTTGTGATTGAAAACATGAGGATTTCAAGGTAAAAGCTTTGTGAAGAGAGGATTTTTTTTTTTTATGTTGGTGTCTGAAAGGCTCAAAGTCAAGATGAATATTAATCAAATAATCAGTCATAATGTGCTTATTTAAACTTTGGTCCTTTTCTGTTTGAGTCTAACATTTTCTTTTTAGTTCACTTCTCTTATATTTTCAACAGATTTACTTTATTACACCGGTGAAAATGCTTCAAGAGCCTCTGAATGCACTGAAACCTTGGCTGTCAACTAATGTTAGTCCTTGCTTGAGGAGCACTGCCAGACAAGTCAGGAAAGAGTCAAATCTTGTCTCTCCTGTTATGGTGGGAGTTACATTAAGGACTGTGTTGTAATGTGTGCGTAAATAAAGTTTGTCAGTTTAAATCTTTCAGTGTATTGAGGTAAATGGTACTGATAGTAAGTATATTATTATTGCTGTCATATCACATAGAGTAGGAAGCCAAGAAAACATAAAAAGACTGATTAGAATCATGATTTTTCTGACTTTGTCCCAAAACCAGCATTTCCTCCTTGTTTAGTAGTAAATGTCCATTTCCCAACAGCCTTAAGATGCAAAAATTCAAACTTAAAAGAGACTTCATGCTGTCTGGTTTTGTCCTGAGCTGTGATTGGCTGAGACAACTGGATTTAACATTGTCCTACAACTGCTTACTGGGGCTTTGCTTTGTAGCAGACTGTGTTATTGTGCGTGTTTTGTGTGTGAAAATGAAAGGCAGGAAGGTGTGTCTGTGTGTGTGTCTGTCTGTGTGTGTGTGTTATTTCTTTACAATAACCTTTTCATATCTTTTTGAAATGTTATTTGCAACATGCAGCTCACAAACTTTATCTAATTTTATCCTTAAATGAAATTGTGGATATTAGATTTTCTTTGTCGCTGTCAGACCTCCACCGTTTTCTTCAGGCGCCGTAAGTCAACAAATAAATAGAAAATGCTCATATTCTGTTGGTGAACCTGATGATAACTTGCTCACTCATGTCCTCGCCTCTACTGCTCAACTTCAACACTTGAAACTTGCTCCTGTGTGTGACGAGGCAACTCCACAATCAGTGGAATCGTATGAAAAACTTAGTAGAATAATTTGATAGTTTGATCATTCGTGTAAGAGTCAGAATTAGGAAGTGATCACCACAAAGTATCAGCCTTGCTACAGCAAGACATCCTGTTTGGCTCAGGCATCAGAAAACGATCAAAAGTTGCTGAAAACCACAGTAAAGTAACAGTTATGCACTTCATTATTAATTATTTTCAGGATACAACTTGTCTTAATTCAATTCCTTGTGCCTACACAGTGCCAAAATTATTCATGTGTTCCACATTGAAAAGAGGTTCCACATTTGAACTATAAAGGTTCTCCAGCAGCAACAAACTGAATCCATGAGAGAGCCATGAAACACTTCAGAGTTGATTTTCTTCACTCCTTCTTTCTGTCGACACACACACAGCAAATTAGAGGAGTGTCGAGCAGGTTTTGCACATTAAACTTCCTCACACACAGAGAGACATTAGAGACACTGTTGCTTTAATTGTGTGATACATGTTTTAATGTAAGAACAAAAACTCGGGCTCGCCTCCTTCCTCTAAAGGATCAGGTAAAAGGCTTGTCTCCTGCCTTCCAAAAAGCACTCGTCCCGTGTCCATCCCAACATCAGAATTCTCCAACCCATGTTCTCCTCTTTTTTCTGATTCCACTGATCTGAGCTTGAAATGCGAAGACAGCAAAGCACTAAGCCTTCAAACGTGTGATTTTTTCAAAAGATCTCTAGAAGCAATCTCTGCCTGACTGACCCCTGACAGCTGCAGATCTCTTTATTTCTCTCTCTGCTGGCACTTCATTTGGTAGGAAAGCTCTCAGATTCACACCTCTATCAGGCAGCACAAGTGTTTATTATGTGCATACACACAGAATATCCCATATAGTGCACACCTCAAAGGCATGCGGTCTGCAGTCTTTTAACAAACATCCTGGAAATTCTGACAAAAAACATGCGTGTTACAATAATTTATGTCGCATTTTTCTTCTTATGTATTAAACAAAAAGGTTATTTCTCCCTAACTAAAAGTCAATAAATATCGTCATAGAAATATAGCAGGTATTTATTCTTTCCAGAGCCACAGAGTAAAAAAAACCCCAGTGTGATCCATGAAATATGTTTCCTTAATACCAACCATGAACCTGAACTGTGTCCTCTGGCTTATCTGCTCCTCGGTGCAGACACATCAAGTAAAATGGTTTGACTTTCCCCTCATGCTTGCATTTCTTTTCTTTCTTTCTTTTTTTTTTTATTTCACAGTCAAAACCAAGAGATTTTATGCTTAAAATCTCTACAAGTCCAGAAAAAAACCTGATAGTGCTGTCCAAACAAATTGCACAAATTGCATTGATCTAAATTTGCATCATTGTATGATAACATGGTTTAAAACAGATGATCTGCAAAAATACACACGTACTGTAAGTAGCAGTTAGATTTAAATACACTCTCTTTTTAGATTACAAATATCCACACCTCAACAAAATTACCTGAACAATAGCATGTATTCTTATGTGCAGTTTTGTCTTGGTTTTATTATGGCAGTTTTTCCTCAGTCAGTCGGAGTGCAGGGTTTGCTGGTGCCTCCCTCTCTGGAAATGAGACTGCAGGCTCTATCATTAGATCGGATGGCAAGTCTTTATGCTAAGTGTTTTGCATAATTACATACCAAAGCCAGAATAGCCACCCTCAAATTTTATGGGTCACAAAGCATCAACAATTGCTGCATTATTGTCCACCAAAGTCCAGCCCCACCAATGACAAGGAACGAAAAAAAAGAAGAAGAAGAGAGAGAAAAAACTCCTCTGCCTAATCTAAGCTTCGGGAGATTGAATTTTCATTCCAATAAAAAGTAAAGAAGATTATTGCCAAACTGACAACTTGTTTACATATAGTTGTAAAGTTCAGAGGACTGGCCAAGGCTTCAGGGAGCTTGAGTCGACAACATGTGAGCATCATGAAATGGCTCCAGTTAAGTCCTTAATATTCCCAACCTTCTGTGCAGAAGCTATATTTAGAAAAAGGAAACTTTTTTTAAAAAGGAAATTAAGAGGATCGTCACGTGATTTTGTTCAATTTGTTTTAAAAAGTATTAAAGTAGGGAAATTGTCCAATAGTGGAAGTAGAATTTAACTGTGTGTGTATATGTAATACAGTAGCTATAGCAATTCTTCCTATTATTGCCATTAAATCTGATTTACCAAATATATGGAGACTACGGGAGTAATTCGTTTCAGGATCCTTTAGTTGAGATGTTGAGCTAAATAAATTATTATTACAAAGTTACAATATTGAATTGAACCAGTTTAGGGAAGTTTGAAGCTCTAATTAATTATGGATTTTGCTGTGGAGAAATAAATCATCAAAAGTAATCATCTGAAAAAAGAAATCCGATTAGATTAATTGTATTACAATGTTTGAAGTCCACAGAATAATAAAACATGCAATAAAAACTGGATTAAAAACGAAAATGATGTCAGAATGACCTTGTTTTATTTTCAGTAATTCAGAACCAATTTATATTTGTAGGATTGTGGTTAATATTAGTATTTGGAATTAATAATAACGTCGTGCTGATTTCACATTTAGTTTTATCAGCGACTATCCGTCGTTGACAGGCCGTTGGCACGATCACCTCCGACAGAGAGGACAGATGAAAACAGAAACAAGATTTCCTTATTAAGCAAAATAAGCGAATTAAAAGAATAATAGAAACTGGTGACAGCAGAACGAGCATTTAGTTGCACAACATGGGAGAAAAGCTGTGACAATACGGAAACTCCCAGTGGGGGGAAAATGTCACATTTATTCGATGAGAAATAGAATTGAGAGAGGTGCTCTCCTCCGTGAACATAGAAAGTGTCCGATGGTGTTAAAGCAATGGCTGTTGGAGGTGGAAAAAATAAATATTCGATACAAGAGACGCAGCATTTTTGGACAAATCAGCCTGTAATCACACAATATTTATCAAAAACCTCTGATTTTAAAAAAAATAAATGTCACCAATAACGACGGCTCTGGACACTGCACCTGTGAGTTCATCGTACCAATGAACTAACTGAACAGTACCCTCATTGTGCTTTGCTGCAATATTTGTGTTCTCTTTTGTTTATTTGTTATGTTTTTCCACTTAAAAACACTCTCTATTTTAGTTACACCTTAAATGTGTGGCAGAATAAATCATCCTCCCCAACAATGTGAATTCAAAATGTCAATAAAAAGTATAAAACTCCCAACTCAGACTGTGTCCCAGCAGTGCCGCGCTGCCGTTGCGAGTTTGTAATCTTTTTTTTTTTTTTTTTTAATTTAACTATTAGGCAAGGGGAAAAAAAAAAACAGAGAGGAGAATAGTGGGACATGAACCACATAACAGGCGGTCGGAGCACCGGAGCACAGCTGAGGTTAAATGTGCAGAATAGCGCCATCTCGCTGTTGCGCTCAGACACTCCTCCGCTTTTTTCCCCCTTCCTCTGCTGAGACCCTCCGTGAAGATTTGTCCTCTCACAGGGTTGACCGATTTCTGTGCGCATAGCCAGCTATGACAACAGCCTGCATGCTGCTGTCTTTTGGCGGCCACCAGTTATATGTGTTATCGCTGTTCATTAGTGCAGGGGGTCCCGCAGCGGGTCCCGGGACCTGCGGGGGTCAGTGAGGAAGAGGAGGAGGAGGAGGAGGGGGAGGGGAGGGGGGCGAAGCGCGTCCTCAACAACTTGAGAAGTACTGTCATTTCACTGTAATCTAATTCAGCAAAATCATCACAGCCGAACACATACACTAGCTCCCAATCTGAGGTCCCGGGGCGCCCGTGGGTGACCGAGGGAGATAAATAGGGTCCTCAGAAATCAGAGGAATAATTTAATTTCTCTTGTGGGCCATGATTGGTTTGCGGTTGCACATTTACAGGATGTATAAATTTGGTGATGTTCATCCTGGATTTCGGCTCCTCGGTTGCTATCTGCTCGCCTGCAGTTTATGGGCAGCGTGTACAAAATCCCATCAAGCCACAGAAAATGTCAGATGTGGGTCCCTGTGACAGAAATCTTATCAAGCGGGGATCCAGGGGCTGTAACGCGGATCTGCGTGGGCTGTTCTTGACATGAAAAGGTGTGGGAGTTCATGAATTGGTGGCGAAAAGAGTCCGAACCTTATAGCGAGAGAAGAGTTGTTCACACACTTTTTTTTTTTGTCTTCATAATGCAACGTTAGGTTGGTTTGAACACCAGAGTTGACAAAAAAAAAAAAAAAAAGACGTATATTCAATGTAACTGGAACCGTTTCTGAAGTCATTTTACATTTTTTTGTGGAGAAATACAGAAAGGAGAGAGAATATTCTGCATTGTTAGTGGGTGGCGATGGGATGTAAGCTCAATAATAAAGTTTGCCTGTCTATATTTATTCATTTTACTTTTATCTAAACACGTTATATGGCCCATGAGATTAAGAATCTTATTTTTCAGCAAGACCAGATAAAGACAGCAAATATCCAACTTCTGCAGCAATTAAGGTCGATTAGTGGAATAAACGCAACGCAACAGTGCGTAAAAAATGACATATAAGATAAAAGGTTCAACTGGACGCAGGCCTTTTGTGGTTTTCCCTCAATTCCATACGTGTGCTGAGCTCCCAGTGAGATGACCACAAGCAGACGCGCCCTCGGTGCCATTTAAATGAACGGTGTTGTGTTTACTGCAGCGAGGAGCGGACCGACACGTAGAACTACCTACACACGGAGGGAATAAATAAGACTTATCTGGACTCTGCTTTTGATGGAAACAGTTCTAACGAGAAGAATTCATCTATGCGGAAAAACAGCATTACAGCAGCAACCAAAAAAAGCACTCTTATTAATTTACATGAAAAGTTAGAATAATTTTTTTATTTTCCGTTTTTTCACCTGTAGAACACGTGAAGGCGTGTAGGCTGTGGTTGTGTTGGAGGTGGAAATGATGATGATTATAACAGTGATAATGAGGATGATGATGATGATGATGAAAACCGGACGAGAGATAACGCTCAGGGTGTGAGTTTTTTTTTTCTTTTTCTTTTCTTTTTTTTTTTTTTGTTGCTAAAGCACCTTCAGTCTACCACCAGCATCGACCAGAATTACGCCAAATTAATTTCACAGTTTGAGGGAGCTTTGCCAAGTGCGTGTTTGAAGTTTCGGCAAACACACACACACACACACACACACCCTTACGCACACAGAGAGACACACTTACACAAACACATACCACATACACGGTTCTCTAGAACGAGCATTTAGAGGAAAGAAAATAGAAAACATCTCCATCAGCGGCGGATGAAGGCAGAACCGTGCGTGGAGTGACACGAGCGAAGCGTGGCAGGCCTGCCCGTCTAATTAATGCAACATTGATTAAACATTTAGTACTTATTTAAGCAGTTTATGCGGCATTTTGCGTCCAAAGAAGCTTCTGTCCAATGTCTTCAGTATCATCATCACCCTGTGCGTTGAGCTGCACACACACGGACGCACGCACCTGTGCGTGCACATGTACGTGCGTAAAACCTGCGCAATTGACAGCGCCAATCAAGTTGACTTAATCTGACATTCCTGCGTAACTAACACACACACACACACCGAGAGGCCCAGGAACCGCGCACGTGATCTCTAACTTAATGCGTGTGTAAAAGCTGAGCTGTAGTCACACTCGGGCTCCTTTTAGAAACTCACTTGAGAGGGACGAGCCTGTAACATTAATACGGTGACCCCTGGAAGACTGACAACCACTGCGGTGCACCTAATGGGGATCTTAATAAAGTATCTATGTACCCCAAGTAACAAATCAATACAAGATGTAGGCCTATAGCGATCAATACCTATGAAGTAGTCCTGATGAAATAATGCGTTAGGGTTTTGGGAGGCTGAGGGGGCTGTCTAATATCCAGGAGAGTGTTTGCGGTCTCTTCAAATCATCCCTCTGGCTCACCGCTCGTCTTGGTCACCCCCCCTCCCCCACGTGTGTGTGTGTGTGTGTGTGTGTGTGTGTGTGTGTGTGTGTATTGAGAGAAATCAAACTACACGCGTTAAAAAGGTGCTGTCTCCCTGCGTTAAAGCACCGGGCATATCGTTATTTGATTCCCACCCACTGGCCCGCTTCTCCCTGAAAGTTTAGTCCTCTTCGGCCATAAATACACTTTTCCCCCCCTCCTTTTATTATACTAGACTATAAGCGCCAGTTATGCTTATGCTCAGTGGCCAAATAGTAGCCCGCGATTGGATTTATTTTGCAATGCAATATTGAGGCTATCACAGGGAAGTGCTGGCTGCTCCACTGGCACTGAGATAGTGCTCACCGTGTTCGAGCTTAGGTTTAAAGAAAAGTGAAATAGCCCCATGAAATGCGGGGAAATTCAACATGGGGAATATTCACACTCTCAGCTCTGGTTGTCTTTATCTCCCCTATTAATATCAACACAAAGCGCTGCGCCCCATGTGAGAGTCTGGCGTGTTTTTTTCTTCTTCTTCTTTTTTTTCCCCCCCCCAAATGAACTTTGCCATGTTGGTGTTGATTGGCTCTCCTTTTTATATTTCTTTCTTTCTCAGTTTCTCTTTTCTTGCTAACCACGAATGAAAAAAGGTCTGGTTAAACAGGACTAAAGGGGACGTGGTGACCACTAGATTTCACATGTGGACGCTGTGCTGCAGACAGGTCTGTGGTGTACACTGCTTGAACTCAGCGCCTGTGATATTCTGTAATACAACTCCAACGTCCAAACCCGCTTATAACCAGTATCAAGGGACCAAAAGAAGCGCTCATGTTGTCAACAGCGTGATAATATATTTTTTTGCTCAGCGTTATAAATTACAGCCGTGGGTCACACATGATGTGCAACAATCTAGAGGAAAATCCAGGGTTTATCCCCTAATGTTATTCCATTTTAATACAAGCCTCCCAAACAGATTCCTGACTTTTTGTGTAAATCCCTGCTCCTTCTGATCGTGTTAGAAACCACAACAGCACATTTAGACTCTCCTCTCCAGGCAGAGGTGGCCAGTGGCCGTATACCACCATCTCCACTCACACAGACAGGCGCGGTGGGACTGAGAGTGGATGACAGGTGCTTAAAACACACATTACTTGTAAAGTTACAGCCTAATAGCAGTCGGCAGCTGCTGTCGTGGTTGTGCGAGGAGGCGCCTGCGTGTGTAGCGCTGGTCGCTTTTCCCTTTGTGTTAAACTGAGCTGAGGTCTCCGAGGTCTTGGAGCTACAGTTCCAGGGATAGCGGGTAGATGGCACAATTTTCTTACATTTATGGGCAGAATGCAGGAAGCCTTGTGCACGGAGCAGGAGTGAGAGGCGGTGTGTTTTTTAATGGCAAAAGATAAAGTGGAGGAATGTTCAGGAAATTATAGTGATCGTGCATTTAAATAAGGAAAATTAAAAAAAAAAGATATTCAGTGTTCATCAGGCTTCATCATAATTGCACAGCTCAATTGTCAGGGATGAGAAACTGCATTATCATTATTATCATTATTAGAATCAATTATTACTATTGATTATTATCATTATGATTATTGGTAGTAGTAGTAGTAGTAGTAGTGGTAGTGGTAGTAGTAGTAGTAGTGGTGGTGGTAGTAGCGTTATTATATTGTTTCTTTATCTTCCTTATATGTACTAAAACAGGAACAGGTGCCCCATCTTACAAAGCGTTTGACTTATAGGATTGTAAATGAGCTGCGGTGCCTCAGCCTATATATGCAATAAAGCGCATGCTGTATGGGCTAATTTGTCATAGTGATAGTGCCAGGGTGCAAATGATGTGCATATTTGTCGCTTAACTGTGCGGGCGTGTGGGTGTGTGTGTGAGAGTGTGCGAGAGAGAGAGAGTGTGTGTGTATGTGTGTGTGTGTGTGTGTATGTGTAAGAAACAGAGAGAGAGAGAGAGAGACTGCAAACCATCTTATCTTATTAAACAAATAGCCCCACTAATAGCCTGTGAGCCCTAAATAAGTTCTCAGCTTCAGTGTGTAAACCCGGCAAAACGTCAAGCAGCAGCACAGACTACTGTACACACGCCTCGGCCCCGCAGCATCCTCCGCTTTTTTTTTTTTTTTTTTTTCCTTTTTTTTTTTTGTTTGGAGGGGGGTGGTGGGTGGTGTTATAGGGCTACCAGCTCGTGTGTCAAAAAGTTCTCACGTCACACAGACGTAAATAAAAGTGACGTCGCAGCGAGTTACACCTCATTAGTTTTTTTGTAAAATGCTAATAAATGAGCAGAAGTACAAATTATGGAGTCCGGCATTATACATCACGCTCTGTCAACTAAAATCAGCCCGGCCAGTGTGGAGAGGCGATCCGTCCAAACCCACTCAGGATCTCTGGGTAAATTCAGAATTCACTGTGTTTTAGAGGCTTAAACAAATCGTGTGGTGAAGGGTGGTGGGTTGTTTTTTGTTTTTCTTTTGATGGTTGTACTGTAAATACTTGGTCCAATAAAATCATATTGGCTCACTGGTGATGGTGTGTAGTGTGATGTCCACCCTTAATTATCAATATGGGCCTCAGTGTGATTTACCTCAGAGACAGTTTGCTTGGACAAGTAGTGAAAGCATCACTGTGTGGTTAAATAGCGCTTTCAGCAAGAAGCCGAGGATAAAAGACCATCAGCATCACATCATAATCATCATTTTCATCATTATCAACAGCAACAAAACCACACGCACACACGCACACACACACACACCCACACACACATACACACACAGCAGCAGCAGCAGCAGCAGAAGCAGCAAACAGTGGTGAAGTTGGCTTCCATACCCATCCTGATTAAGCCTCTATACAACAAGGCTAATTCTATTTCAGGCCTAACTCACAACTAAGCCAGTGCTACTAATAATTACTGAAAGGCCAAAGGTTTATAGCATCACAACAGCACGTGCGTAAATAATTGGCATTTAAACCCACCACAACCACTTCTCGGATATTCACATATTTATAAAGTCAGAGATAACATTAAAAAAAAGAAGAAGAAGTTAAAATTCATCGTTCAGCAACGTCCAGTAGTGTTAATGAATCTCGGTGATGCAGTTGGAAATAAAAACCATAATGACGCAAAGGAGAGCCAGTAATATCAATAGAGAGCAATTCGATTTTCACAGAATCATTTACGATTTTCTCCCCTTTCAATATCACTTTATTATTATTTAGATTATCCGAGAGCAACCATTTCTGATGTATACTGACTGTATGAAGTCATGCCATTAATATTTATGTGAGCGTCCAAAGGTGAGACTGTCTTCCGCCAATAAAGCGGTGGGGAGGCTGAGTTGGGTATTTCTCCACTATGGTCTGTGTGAGGTGGGGGTGGGTGGTGCTGGGGAGGCGTCTGCTGTTATGAAATGTTATTATCTGTTGAGGCATAGCGCCTTATTTCAACTGTTGTATCCTATTTCTGAAGTTTAACAGACGCCAACATCCAAACTGGAGAGTGAATTACTGATGGGCATTTTTGGGGAAAACGATCTTAACTTTGCAGCAGAGAAGTGAAGGCGTTGAACGGGCCTGTTGGCTGATTGATTAATTATTTTGTAATTCATTAATCACTTTCATGGGGCAAAAGGGCAACATCCTGCCACAGCAAATTGACTCCAATACCCCCCCCCCCACACACACACACACACACACACAAACACACACACACCCCACACCCCTCCAACCTCCCCATCCCATCCCATCCACCCTCCCCCCCTCCTCCCCCTTCTCCTCCAACCGACCACACACCACACGCACGCACACACACACACACGCACACACACATATCCAAGGACAAGTTCACACGTATGTTTGGGAAGTAAAAAAACATGAAAAGCTTGTGTTTTCAAATTCATAAATTATAATTTAATACCAAGAACAAATTTACAGCAGAATGCTTGTTTACAATAAGCTAACACAAACAAACAAGAATTGTGTTCAACTATAAACTTTCACACACACTCACATATATCACTTGCAATTAATAATAATAATAATAATCATAAAAAAAGTATCTATACGTTATCAATACCCTGCAGTCATATATTTTTATATATTTATATAAAAACGTGGGTCAGTTTAAACTGTTCATAATTACAATCATGTATCATTCTCTG